>NW_027192945.1:0-215000 GCF_949987515.2 Delphinus delphis | reverse complement strand
CTAACCCTAACCCTTCCCCGAAGCCTGACCCTCACCCGTCCCCTAATCCTAACCCGTACGCTAACACTAACCCGCGCCCTCACACGCACGCTCCCCCTAAACCGTTGCCGTACCCTCACCTGGACCCTAAACCGTCCCCGTCCCCTAACCCTAACCCTAGCCCGAACCCTAACCCTAAACCTTCCCCGAAGCCTGACCCTCACCCGTCCCCTAATCCTAACCCGTACGCTAACACTAACCCACGCCCTCACATGCACGCTCCCCCTATAGCGTTGCCGTACCCTCACCTGGACCCTAAACCGTCCCCGTCCCCTAACCCTAACCCTAGCCCGAACCCTAACCCTAACCCTTCCCCGAAGCCTGACCCTCACCCGTCCCCTAATCCTAACCCGTACGCTAACACTAACCCGCGCCCTCACACGCACGCTCCCCCTAAAGCGTTGCCGTACCCTCACCTGGACCCTAAACCGTCCCCGTCCCCTAACCCTAACCCTAGCCCGAACCCTAACCCTAACACTTCCCCGAAGCCTGACCCTCACCCGTCCCCTAATCCTAACCCGTACGCTAACACTAACCCGCGCCCTCACACGCACGCTCCCCCTAAAGCGTTGCCGTACCCTCACCTGGACCCGAAACCGACCCCGTCCCCTAACCCTAACCCTAGCCCGAACCCTAACCCTAACCCTTCCCCGAAGCCTGACCCTCACCCGTCCCCTAATCCTAACCCGTACGCTAACACTAAACTACGCCCTCACACGCACGCTCGCCCTAAAGCGTTGCCGTACCCTCACCTGGACCCTAAACCGACCCCGTCCCCTAACCCTAACCCTAGCCCGAACCCTAACCCTAACCCTTCCCTGAAGCCTGACCCTCACCCGTCCCCTAATCCTAACCCGTACGCTAACACTAACCCACGCCCTCACACGCACGCTCCCCCTAAAGCGGTGCCGTACCCTCACCTGGACCCTAAACCGTCCCCGTCCCCTAACCCTAACCCTAGCCCGAACCCTAACCCTAACCCTTCCCCGAAGCCTGACCCTCACACGTCCCCTAATCCTAACCAGTACGCTAACACTAACCCCCGCCCTCACACGCACGCTCCCCCTAAAGCGTTGCCGTACCCTCACCTGGACCCTAAACCGTCCCCGTCCCCTAACCCTAACCCTAGCCCGAACCCTAACCCTAACACTTCCCCAAAGCCTGACCCTCACCCGTCCCCTAATCCTAAACCGTACGCTAACACTAACCCGCGCCCTCACACGCACGCTCCCCCTAAAGCGTTGCCGTACCCTCACCTGGACCCTAAACCGTCCCCGTCCCCTAACCCTAACCCTAGCCCGAACCCTAACCCTAACCCTTCCCCGAAGCCTGAGCCTCACCCGTCCCCTAATCCTAACCCGTACGCTAACACTAACCCGCGCCCTCACACGCACGCTCCCCCTACAGCGTTGCCGTACCCTCACCTGGACCCTAAACCGTCCCCGTCCCCTAACCCTAACCCTAGCCCGAACCCTAACCCTAACCCTTCCCCGAAGCCTGACCCTCACCCGTTCCCTAATCCTAACCCGTACGCTAACACTAAGCCGCGCCCTCACACGCACGCTCCCCCTAAAGCGTTGCCGTACCCTCACCTGGACCCTAAACCGTCCCCGTCCCCTAACCCTAACCCTAGCCCGAACCCTAACCCTAACCCTTCCCCGAAGCCTGACCCTCACCCGTCCCCTAATCCTAACCCGTATGCTAACACTAACCCGCGCCCTCACACGCACGCTCCCCCTAAAGCGTTGCCGTACCCTCACCTGGACCCTAAACCGTCCCCGTCCCCTAACCCTAACCCTAGCCCGAACCCTAACCCTAACCCTTCCCCGAAGCCTGACCCTCACCCGTCCCCTAATCCTAACCCGTACGCTAACACTAACCCGCGCCCTCACACGCACGCTCCCCCTAAACCGTTGCCGTAAGCTCACCTGGACCCTAAACCGTCCCCGTCCCCTAACCTTAACCCTAGCCCGAACCCTAACCCTAACCCTTCCCCGAAGCCTGACCCTCACCCGTCCCCTAATCCTAACCCGTACGCTAACACTAACCCGCACCCTCACACGCACGCTCCCCCTAAAGCGTTGCCGTACCCTCACCTGGACCCTAAACCGTCCCCGTCCCCTAACCCTAACCCTAGCCCGAACCCTAACCCTTCCCCGAAGCCTGACCCTCACCCGTCCCCTAATCCTAACCCGTACGCTAACACTAACCCACGCCCTCACACGCACGCTCCCCTTAAAGCGTTGCCGTACCCTCACCTGGACCCTAAACCGTCCCCGTCCCCTAACCCTAACCCTAGCCCGAACCCTAACCCTAACCCTTCCCCGAAGCCTGACCCTCACCCGTCCCCTAATCCTAACCCGTACGCTAACACTAACCCGCGCCCTCACACGCACGCTCCCCCTAAAGCGTTGTCGTACCCTCACCTGGACCCTAAACCGTCCCCGTCCCCTAACCCTAACCCTAGCCCGAACCCTAACCCTAACCCTTCCCCGAAGCCTGAGCCTCACCCGTCCCCTAATCCTAACCCGTACGCTAACACTAACCCGCGCCCTCACACGCACGCTCCCCCTAAAGCGTTGCCGTACCCTCACCTGGACCCTAAACCGTCCCCGTCCCCTAACCCTAACCCTAGCCCGAACCCTAACCCTAACCCTTCCCCGAAGCCTGACCCTCACCTGTGCCCTAATCCTAACCCGTACGCTAACACTAACCCGCGCCCTCACACGCAAGCTCCCCCTAAAGCGTAGCCGTACCCTCACCTGGACCCTAAACCGTCCCCGTCCCCTAACCCTAACCCTATCCCGAACCCTAACCCTAACCCTTCCCCGAAGCCTGAGCCTCACCCGTCCCCTAATCCTAACCCGTACGCTAATACTAACCCGCGCCCTCACACGCACGCTCCCCCTAAAGCGTTGCCGTACCCTCACCTGGACCCTAAACCGTCCCCGTCCCCTAACCCTAACCCTAGACCGAACCCTAACCCTAACCCTTCCCCGAAGCCTGACCCTCACCCGTCCCCTAATCCTAACCCGTACGCTAACACTAACCCGCGCCCTCACACGCACGCTCCCCCTAAAGCGTTGCCGTACCCTCACCTGGACCCTAAACCGTCCCCGTCCCCTAACCCTAACCCTAGCCCGAACCCTAACCCTAACCCTTCCCCGAAGCCTGACCCTCACGCGTCCCCTAATCCTAACCCGTACGCTAACACTAACCCGCGGCCTCACATGCACGCTCCCCCTAAAGCGTTGCGGTACCCTCACCTGGACCCTAAACCGTCCCCGTCCCCTAACCCTAACCCTAGCCCGAACCCTAACCCTAACTCTTCCCCGAAGGCTGAACCTCACCCGTCCCCTAATCCTAACCCGTACGCTAACACTAACCCGCGCCCTCACACGCACGCTCCCCATAAAGCATTGCCGTACCCTCACCTGGACCCTAAACCGTCCCCTAACCCTAACCCTAACCCTAGACCGAACCCTAACCCTAACCCTTCCCCGAAGCCTGACCCTCACCCGTCCCCTAATCCTAACCCGTACGCTAACACTAACCCACGCCCTCACACGCACGCTCCCCCTAAAGCGTTGCCGTACCCTCACCTGGACCCTAAACCGTCCCCGTCCCCTAACCCTAACCCTAGCCCGAACCCTAACCCTAACCCTTCCCCGAAGCCTGACCCTCACCCGTCCCCTAATCCTAAGCCGTACGCTAACACTAACCCGCACCCTCACACGCACGCTCCCCCTAAAGCGTTGCCGTACCCTCACCTGGACCCTAAACCGTCCCCGTCCCCTAACCCTAACCCTAGCCCGAACCCTAACCCTAACCCTTCCCCGAAGCCTGACCCTCACCCGTCCCCTAATCCTAATCCGTACGCTAACACTAACCCGCGCCCTCACACGCACGCTCCCCCTAAAGCGTTGCCGTACCCTCACCTGGACCCTAAACCGTCCCCGTCCCCTAACCCTAACCCTAGCCCGAACCCTAACCCTAACCCTTCCCCGAAGCCTGACCCTCACCCGTCCCCTAATCCTAACCCGTACGCTAACACTAACCCACGCCCTCACACGCACGCTCCCCCTAAAGCGTTGCCGTACCCTCACCTGGACCCTAAACCGTCCCCGTCCCCTAACCCTAACCCTAGCCCGAACCCTAACCCTAACCCTTCCCCGAAGCCTGACCCTCACCCGTCCCCTAATCCTAACACGTACGCTAACACTAACCCGCGCCCTCACACGCATGCTCCCCCTAAACCGTTGCCGTACCCTCACCTGGACCCTAAACCGTCCCCGTCCCCTAACCCTAACCCTAGCCCGAACCCTAACCCTAACCCTTCCCCGAAGCCTGACCCTCACCCGTCCCCTAATCCTAACCCGTACGCTAACACTAACCCGCGCCCTCACACGCACGCTCGCCCTAAAGCGTTGCCGTACCCTCACCTGGACCCTAAACCGTCCCCGTCCCCTAACCCTAACCCTAGCCCGAACCCTAACCGTAACCCTTCCCTGAAGCCTGACCCTCACCCGTCCCCTAATCCTAACCTGTACGCTAACACTAAACCACGCCCTCACACGCACGCTCCCCCTAAAGCGTTGCCGTACCCTCACCTGGACCCTAAACCGTCCCCGTCCCCTAACCCTAACCCTAGCCCGAACCCTAACCCTAATCCTTCTTCGAAGCCTGACCCTCACCCGTCCCCTAATCCTAACCCGTACGCTAACACTAACCCGCACCCTCACACGCACGCTCACCCTACAGCGTTGCCATACCCTCACCTGGACCCTAAACCGTCCCCGTCCCCTAACCCTAACCCTAGCCCGAACCCTAAACCTAACCCTTCCCCGAAGCCTGACCCTCACCCGTCCCCTAATCCTAACCCGTACGCTAACACTAACCTGCGCCCTCACACGCACGCTCCCCCTAAAGCGTTGCCGTACCCTCACCTGGACCCTAAACCGTCCCCGTCCCCTAACCCTAACCCTAGCCCGATCCCTAACCCTAACCCTTCCGCGAAGCCTGACCCTCACCCGTCCCCTAATCCTAACCCGTACGCTAACACTAACCCGCGCCCTCACACGCACGCTCCCCCTAAAGCGTTGCCGTACCCTCACCTGGACCCTAAACCTTCCCCGTCCCCTAACCCTAACCCTAGCCCGAACCCTAACCCTAACCCTTCCCCGAAACCTGACCCTCACCCGTCCCCTAATCCTAACCCGTACGCTAACACTAACCCGCGCCCTCACACGCACGCTCCCCCTAAAGCGTTGCCGTACCCTCACCTGGACCCTAAACCGTCCCCGTCCCCTAACCCTAACCCTAGCCCGAACCCTAACCCTAACCCTTCCCCGAAGCCTGACCCTCACCCGTCCCCTAATCCTAACCCGTACGCTAACACTAACCCGCGCCCTCACACGCACGCTTCCCCTAAAGAGTTGCCGTACCCTCACCTGGACCCTAAACCGTCCCCGTCCCCTAACCCTAACCCTAGCCCGAACCCTAACCCTAACCCTTCCCCGAAGCCTGACCCTCACCCGTCCCTTAATCCTAACCCGTACGCTAACACTAACCCGCGCCCTCACACGCACGCTCCCCCTAAACCGTTGCCGTACCCTCACCTGGACCCTAAACCGTCCCCGTCCCCTAACCCTAACCCTAGCCCGAACCCTAACACTAACCCTTCCCCGAAGCCTGACCCTCACCCGTCCCCTAATCCTAACCCGTACGCTAACACTAACCCGCGCCCTCACACGCACGCTCCCCCTAAAACGTTGCCGTACCCTCACCTGGACCCTAAACCGTCCCCGTGCCCTAACCCTAACCCTAGCCCAAACCCTAACCCTAACCCTTCCCCGAAGCCTGACCCTCACCCGTCCCCTAATCCTAACCCGTACGCTAACACTAACCCACGCCCTCACATGCACGCTCCCCTTAAAGCGTTGCCGTACCCTCACCTGGACCCTAAACCGTCCCCGTCCCCTAACCCTAACCCTAGCCCGAACCCTAACCCTAACCCTTCCCCGAAGCCTGACCCTCACCCGTCCCCTAATCCTAACCCGTACGCTAACACTAACCCGCGCCCTCACACGCACGCTCCCCCTAAAGCGTTGTCGTACCCTCACCTGGACCCTAAACCGTCCCCGTCCCCTAACCCTAACCCTAGCCCGAACCCTAACCCTAACCCTTCCCCGAAGCATGAGCCTCACCCGTCCCCTAATCCTAACCCGTACGCTAACACTAACCCGCGCCCTCACACGCACGCTCCCCCTAAAGCGTTGCCGTACCCTCACCTGGACCCTAAACCGTCCCCGTCCCCTAACCCTAACCCTAGCTCGAACCCTAACCCTAACCCTTCCCCGAAGCCTGACCCTCACCTGTGCCCTAATCCTAACCCGTACGCTAACACTAACCCGCGCCCTCACACGCAAGCTCCCCCTAAAGCGTTGCCGTACCCTCACCTGGACCCTAAACCGTCCCCGTCCCCTAACCCTAACCCTATCCCGAACCCTAACCCTAACCCTTCCCCGAAGCCTGAGCCTCACCCGTCCCCTAATCCTAACCCGTACGCTAATACTAACCCGCGCCCTCACACGCACGCTCCCCCTAAAGCGTTGCCGTACCCTCACCTGGACCCTAAACCGTCCCCGTCCCCTAACCCTAACCCTAGACCGAACCCTAACCCTAACCCTTCCCCGAAGCCTGACCCTCACCCGTCCCCTAATCCTAACCCGTACGCTAACACTAACCCGCGCCCTCACACGCACGCTCCCCCTAAAGCGTTGCCGTACCCTCACCTGGACCCTAAACCTTCCCCGTCCCCTAACCGTAACCCTAGCCCGAACCCTAACCCTAACCCTTCCCCGAAGCCTGACCCTCACCCGTCCCCTAATCCTAACCCGTACGCTAACACTAACCCGCGCCCTCACACGCACGCTCCCCCTAAAGCGTTGCCGTACCCTCACCTGGACCCTAAACCGTCCCCGTCCCCTAACCCTAACCCTAGCCCGAACCCTAACCCTAACCCTTCCCCGAAGCCTGACCCTCACGCGTCCCCTAATCCTAACCCGTACGCTAACACTAACCCGCGGCCTCACATGCACGCTCCCCCTAAAGCGTTGCGGTACCCTCACCTGGACCCTAAACCGTCCCCGTCCCCTAACCCTAACCCTAGCCAGAACCCTAACCCTAACTCTTCCCCGAAGGCTGAACCTCACCCGTCCCCTAATCCTAACCCGTACGCTAACACTAACCCGCGCCCTCACACGCACGCTCCCCATAAAGCATTGCCGTACCCTCACCTGGACCCTAAACCGTCCCCTAACCCTAACCCTAACCCTAGACCGAACCCTAACCCTAACCCTTCCCCGAAGCCTGACCCTCACCCGTCCCCTAATCCTAACCCGTACGCTAACACTAACCCACGCCCTCACACGCACGCTCCCCCTAAAGCGTTGCCGTACCCTCACCTGGACCCTAAACCGTCCCCGTCCCCTAACCCTAACCCTAGCCCGAACCCTAACCCTAACCCTTCCCCGAAGCCTGACCCTCACCCGTCCCCTAATCCTAAGCCGTACGCTAACACTAACCCGCGCCCTCACACGCACGCTCCCCCTAAAGCGTTGCCGTACCCTCACCTGGACCCTAAACCGTCCCCGTCCCCTAACCCTAACCCTAGCCCGAACCCTAACCCTAACCCTTCCCCGAAGCCTGACCCTCACCCGTCCCCTAATCCTAATCCGTACGCTAACACTAACCCGCGCCCTCACACGCACGCTCCCCCTAAAGCGTTGCCGTACCCTCACCTGGACCCTAAACCGTCCCCGTCCCCTAACCCTAACCCTAGCCCGAACCCTAACCCTAACCCTTCCCCGAAGCCTGACCCTCACCCGTCCCCTATCCTAACCCGTACGCTAACACTAACCCACGCCCTCACACGCACGCTCCCCCTAAAGCGTTGCCGTACCCTCACCTGGACCCTAAACCGTCCCCGTCCCCTAACCCTAACCCTAGCCCGAACCCTAACCCTAACCCTTCCCCAAAGCCTGACCCTCACCGGTCCCCTAATCCTAACACGTACGCTAACACTAACCCGCGCCCTCACACGCACGCTCCCCCTAAAGCGTTGCCGTACCCTCACCTGGACCCTAAACCGTCCCCGTCCCCTAACCCTAACCCTAGCCCGAACCCTAACCCTAACCCTTCCCCGAAGCCTGACCCTCACCCGTCCCCTAAACCTAATCCGTACGCTAACACTAACCCGCGCCCTCACACGCACGCTCCCCCTAAAGCGTTGCCGTACCCTCACCTGGACCCTAAACCGTCCCCGTCCCCTAACCCTAACCCTAGCCCGAACCCTAACCCTAACCCTTCCCCGAAGCCTGACCCTCACCCGTCCCCTAATCCTAACCCGTACGCTAACACTAACCCACGCCCTCACACGCACGCTCCCCCTAAAGCGTTGCCGTACCCTCACCTGGACCCTAAACCGTCCCCGTCCCCTAACCCTAACCCTAGCCCGAACCCTAACCCTAACCCTTCCCCGAAGCCTGACCCTCACCCGTCCCCTAATCCTAACACGTACGCTAACACTAACCCGCGCCCTCACACGCATGCTCCCCCTAAACCGTTGCCGTACCCTCACCTGGACCCTAAACCGTCCCCGTCCCCTAACCCTAACCCTAGCCCGAACCCTAACCCTAACCCTTCCCCGAAGCCTGACCCTCACCCGTCCCCTAATCCTAACCCGTACGCTAACACTAACCCGCGCCCTCACACGCACGCTCGCCCTAAAGCGTTGCCGTACCCTCACCTGGACCCTAAACCGTCCCCGTCCCCTAACCCTAACCCTAGCCCGAACCCTAACCGTAACCCTTCCCTGAAGCCTGACCCTCACCCGTCCCCTAATCCTAACCTGTACGCTAACACTAAACCACGCCCTCACACGCACGCTCCCCCTAAAGCGTTGCCGTACCCTCACCTGGACCCTAAACCGTCCCCGTCCCCTAACCCTAACCCTAGCCCGAACCCTAACCCTAACCCTTCCCCAAAGCCTGACCCTCACCCGTCCCCTAATCCTAAATCGTACGCTAACACTAACCCGCGCCCTCACACGCACGCTCACCCTAAAGCGTTGCCGTACCCTCATCTGGACCCTAAACCGTCCCCGTCCCCTAACCCTAACCCTAGCCCGAACCCTAACCCTAACCCTTCCCCGAAGCCTGGGCCTCACCCGTCCCCTAATCCTAACCCGTACGCTAACACTAACCCGCGCCCTCACACGCACGCTCCCCCTAAAGCGTTGCCGTACCCTCACCTGGACCCTAAACCGTCCCCGTCCCCTAACCCTAACCCTAGCCCGAACCCTAACCCTAACCCTTCCCCGAAGCCTGACCCTCACCCGTCCCCTAATCCTAACCCGCACGCTAACACTAACCCGCGCCCTCACACGCACGCTCCCCCTAAAGCGTTGCCGTACCCTCACCTGGACCCTAAACCGTCCCCGTCCCCTAACCCTAACCCTAGCCCGAACCCTAACCCTAACCCTTCCCCGAAGCCTGACCCTCACCCGTCCCCTAATCCTAACCCGTACGCTAACACTAACCCGCGCCCTCACCCGCACGCTCCCCCGAAAGCGTTGCCGTACCCTCACCTGGACCCTAAACCGTCCCCGTCCCCTAACCCTAACCCTAGCCCGAACCCTAACCGTAATCCTTCCCCGAAGCCTGACCCTCACCCGTCCCCTAATCCTAACCCGTACGCTAACACTAACCCGCGCCCTCACACGCACGCTCCCCCTAAAGCGTTGCCGTACCCTCACATGGACCCTAAACCGTCCCCGTCCCCTAACCCTAACCCTAGCCCGAACCCTAACCCTAACCCTTCCCCGAAGCCTGACGCTCACCCGTCCCCTAATCCTAACCCGTACGCTAACACTAACCCGCACCCTCACACGCACGCTCCCCCTAAAGCGTTGCCGTACCCTCACCTGGACCCTAAACCGTCCCCGTCCCCTAACCGTAACCCTAGCCCGAACCCTAACCCTAAAACTTCCCCGAAGCCTGACGCTCTCCTATGCCCTAATCCTAAGCCGTACGCTAACACTAACCCACGCCCTCACACGCACGCTCCCCCTAAAGCGTTGCCGTACCCTCACCTGGACCCTAAACCGTCCCCGTCCCCTAACCCTAACCCTATCCCGAACCCTAACCCTAACCCTTCCCCGAAGCCTGACCCTCACCCGTCCCCTAATCCTAACCCGTACGCTAACACTAACCCGCGCCCTCACACGCACGCTCCCCCTAAAGCGTTGTCGTACCCTCACCTGGACCCTAAACCGTCCCCGTCCCCTAACCCTAACCCTAGCCCGAACCCTAACCCTAACCCTTCCCCGAAGCCTGAGCCTCACCCGTCCCCTAATCCTAACCCGTACGCTAACACTAACCCGCGCCCTCACACGCACGCTCCCCCTAAAGCGTTGCCGTACCCTCACCTGGACCCTAAACCGTCCCCGTCCCCTAACCCTAACCCTACCCCGAACCCTAACCCTAACCCTTCCCCGAAGCCTGACCCTCACCTGTGCCCTAATCCTAACCCGTACGCTAACACTAACCCGCGCCCTCACACGCAAGCTCCCCCTGAAGCGTTGCCGTACCCTCACCTGGACCCTAAACCGTCCCCGTCCCCTAACCCTAACCCTATCCCGAACCCTAACCCTAACCCTTCCCCGAAGCCTGACCCTCACCCGTCCCCTAATCCTAACCCGTACGCTAATACTAACCCGCGCCCTCACACGCACGCTCCCCCTAAAGCGTTGCCGTACCCTCACCTGGACCCTAAACCGTCCCCGTCCCCTAACCCTAACCCTAGACCGAACCCTAACCCTAACCCTTCCCCGAAGCCTGACCCTCACCCGTCCCCTAATCCTAACCCGTACGCTAACACTAACCCGCGCCCTCACACGCACGCTCCCCCTAAAGCGTTGCCGTACCCTCACCTGGACCCTAAACCTTCCCCGTCCCCTAACCCTAACCCTAGCCCGAACCCTAACCCTAACCCTTCCCCGAAGCCTGACCCTCACCCGTCCCCTAATCCTAACCCGTACGCTAACACTAACCCGCGCCCTCACACGCACGCTCCCCCTAAAGCGTTGCCGTACCCTCACCTGGACCCTAAACCGTCCCCGTCCCCTAACCCTAACCCTAGCCCGAACCCTAACCCTAACCCTTCCCCGAAGCCTGACCCTCACGCGTCCCCTAATCCTAACCCGTACGCTAACACAAACCCGCGGCCTCACATGCACGCTCCCCCTAAAGCGTTGCGGTACCCTCACCTGGACCCTAAACCGTCCCCGTCCCCTAACCCTAACCCTAGCCCGAACCCTAACCCTAACTCTTCCCCGAAGGCTGAACCTCACCCGTCCCATAATCCTAACCCGTACGCTAACACTAACCCGCGCCCTCACACGCACGCTCCCCATAAAGCATTGCCGTACCCTCACCTGGACCCTAAACCGTCCCCTAACCCTAACCCTAACCCTAGACCGAACCCTAACCCTAACCCTTCCCCGAAGCCTGACCCTCACCCGTCCCCTAATCCTAACCCGTACGCTAACACTAACCCACGCCCTCACACGCACGCTCCCCCTAAAGCGTTGCCGTACCCTCACCTGGACCCTAAACCGTCCCCGTCCCCTAACCCTAACCCTAGCCCGAACCCTAACCCTAACCCTTCCCCGAAGCCTGACCCTCACCCGTCCCCTAATCCTAAGCCGTACGCTAACACTAACCCGCGCCCTCACACGCACGCTCCCCCTAAAGCGTTGCCGTACCCTCACCTGGACCCTAAACCGTCCCCGTCCCCTAACCCTAACCCTAGCCCGAACCCTAACCCTAACCCTTCCCCGAAGCCTGACCCTCACCCGTCCCCTAATCCTAATCCGTACGCTAACACTAACCCGCGCCCTCACACGCACGCTCCCCCTAAAGCGTTGCCGTACCCTCACCTGGACCCTAAACCGTCCCCGTCCCCTAACCCTAACCCTAGCCCGAACCCTAACCCTAACCCTTCCCCGAAGCCTGACCCTCACCCGTCCCCTAATCCTAACCCGTACGCTAACACTAACCCACGCCCTCACACGCACGCTCCCCCTAAAGCGTTGCCGTACCCTCACCTGGACCCTAAACCGTCCCCGTCCCCTAACCCTAACCCTAGCCCGAACCCTAACCCTAACCCTTCCCCGAAGCCTGACCCTCACCCGTCCCCTAATCCTAACACGTACGCTAACACTAACCCGCGCCCTCACACGCATGCTCCCCCTAAACCGTTGCCGTACCCTCACCTGGACCCTAAACCGTCCCCGTCCCCTAACCCTAACCCTAGCCCGAACCCTAACCCTAACCCTTCCCCGAAGCCTGACCCTCACCCGTCCCCTAATCCTAACCCGTACGCTAACACTAACCCGCGCCCTCACACGCACGCTCGCCCTAAAGCGTTGCCGTACCCTCACCTGGACCCTAAACCGTCCCCGTCCCCTAACCCTAACCCTAGCCCGAACCCTAACCGTAACCCTTCCCTGAAGCCTGACCCTCACCCGTCCCCTAATCCTAACCCGTACGCTAACACTAAACCACGCCCTCACACGCACGCTCCCCCTAAAGCGTTGCCGTACCCTCACCTGGACCCTAAACCGTCCCCGTCCCCTAACCCTAACCCTAGCCCGAACCCTAACCCTAACCCTTCCCCAAAGCCTGACCCTCACCCGTCCCCTAATCCTAAATCGTACGCTAACACTAACCCGCGCCCTCACACGCACGCTCACCCTAAAGCGTTGCCGTACCCTCATCTGGACCCTAAACCGTCCCCGTCCCCTAACCCTAACCCTAGCCCGAACCCTAACCCTAACCCTTCCCCGAAGCCTGGGCCTCACCCGTCCCCTAATCCTAACCCGTACGCTAACACTAACCCGCGCCCTCACAGGCCCGCTCCCCCTAAAGCGTTGCCGTACCCTCACCTGGACCCTAAACCGTCCCCGTCCCCTAACCCTAACCCTAGCCCGAACCCTAACCCTAACCCTTCCCCGAAGCCTGACCCTCACCCGTCCCCTAATCCTAACCCGCACGCTAACACTAACCCGCGCCCTCACACGCACGCTCCCCCTAAAGCGTTGCCGTACCCTCACCTGGACCCTAAACCGTCCCCGTCCCCTAACCCTAACCCTAGCCCGAACCCTAACCCTAACCCTTCCCCGAAGCCTGACCCTCACCCGTCCCCTAATCCTAACCCGTACGCTAACACTAACCCGCGCCCTCACCCGCACGCTCCCCCGAAAGCGTTGCCGTACCCTCACCTGGACCCTAAACCGTCCCCGTCCCCTAACCCTAACCCTAGCCCGAACCCTAACCGTAATCCTTCCCCGAAGCCTGACCCTCACCCGTCCCCTAATCCTAACCCGTACGCTAACACTAACCCGCGCCCTCACACGCACGCTCCCCCTAAAGCGTTGCCGTACCCTCACATGGACCCTAAACCGTCCCCGTCCCCTAACCCTAACCCTAGCCCGAACCCTAACCCTAACCCTTCCCCGAAGCCTGACGCTCACCCGTCCCCTAATCCTAACCCGTACGCTAACACTAACCCGCACCCTCACACGCACGCTCCCCCTAAAGCGTTGCCGTACCCTCACCTGGACCCTAAACCGTCCCCGTCCCCTAACCGTAACCCTAGCCCGAACCCTAACCCTAAAACTTCCCCGAAGCCTGACGCTCACCTATGCCCTAATCCTAAGCCGTACGCTAACACTAACCCACGCCCTCACACGCACGCTCCCCCTAAAGCGTTGCCGTACCCTCACCTGGACCCTAAACCGTCCCCGTCCCCTAACCCTAACCCTAGCCCGAACCCTAACCCTAATCCTTCTTCGAAGCCTGACCCTCACCCGTCCCCTAATCCTAACCCGTACGCTAACACTAAACCGCACCCTCACACGCACGCTCACCCTACAGCGTTGCCATACCCTCACCTGGACCCTAAACCGTCCCCGTCCCCTAACCCTAACCCTAGCCCGAACCCTAAACCTAACCCTTCCCCGAAGCCTGACCCTCACCCGTCCCCTAATCCTAACCCGTACGCTAACACTAACCTGCGCCCTCACACGCACGCTCCCCCTAAAGCGTTGCCGTACCCTCACCTGGACCCTAAACCGTCCCCGTCCCCTAACCCTAACCCTAGCCCGATCCCTAACCCTAACCCTTCCGCGAAGCCTGACCCTCACCCGTCCCCTAATCCTAACCCGTACGCTAACACTAACCCGCGCCCTCACACGCACGCTCCCCCTAAAGCGTTGCCGTACCCTCACCTGGACCCTAAACCGGCCCCGTCCCCTAACCCTAACCCTAGCCCGAACCCTAACCCTAACCCTTCCCCGAAGCCTGACCCTCACCCGTCCCCTAATCCTAACCCGTACGCTAACACTAACCCGCGCCCTCACACGCACGCTCCGCCTAAAGCGTTGCCGTACCCTCACCTGGACCCTAAACCGTCCCCGTCCCCTAACCCTAACCCTAGCCCGAACCCTAACCCTAACCCTTCCCCGAAGCCTGACCCTCACCCGTCCCATAATCCTAACCCGTACGCTAACACTAACCCTCGCCCTCACATGCACGGTCCCCCTAAAGCGTTGCCGTACCCTCACCTAGACCCTAAACCGTCCCCGTCCCCTAACCCTAACCCTAGCCCCAACCCTAACCCTAAACCTTCCCCGAAGCCTGACCCTCACCCGTCCCCTAATCCTACCCCGTACGCTAACACTAACCCGCGCCCTCACACGCACGCTCCCCCTAAAGCGTTGCCGTACCCTCACCTGGACCCTAAACCGTCCCCGTCCCCTAACCCTAACCCTAGCACCAACCCTAACCCTAACCCTTCCCCGAAGCCTGACCCTCACCCGTCCCCGAATCCTAACCCGCACGCTAACACTAACCCGCGCCCTCACACGCACGCTCCCCCTAAAGCGTTGCCGTACCCTCACCTGGACCCTAAACCGTCCCCGTCCTCTAACCCTAACCCTAGCCCGAACCCTAATCCTAACCCTTCCCCGAAGCCTGACGCTGACCTATCCCTAATCCTAACCCGTACTCTAACACTAACCCACGCCCTCACACGCACGCTCCCCCTAAAGCGTTGCCGTACCCTCACCTGGACCCTAAACCGTCCCCGTCCCCTAACCCTAACCCTAGCCCGAACCCTAACCCTAACCCTTCCCCGAAGCCTGACCCTCACCCGTCCCCTAATCCTAACCCGCACGCTAACACTATCCTGCGCCCTCACACGCACGCTCCCCCTAAAGCGTTGCCGTACCCTCACCTGGACCCTAAACCGTCCCCGTCCCCTAACCCTAACCCTAGCCCGAACCCTGACCCTAACCCTTCCCCGAAGCCTGACCCTCACCCGTCCCCTAATCCTAACCCGTACGCTAACACTAACCCGCGCCCTCACCCGCACGCTCCCCCGAAAGCGTTGCCGTACCCTCACCTGGACCCTAAACCGTCCCCGTCCCCTAACCCTAATCCTAGCCCGAATCCTAACCCTAACCCTTCTGCGAAGCCTGACCCTCACACGTCCCCTAATCCTAAGCCGTACGCTAACACTAACCCGCGCCCTCACACGCACGCTCCCCCTAAAGCGTTGCCGTACCCTCACCTGGACCCTAAACCGTCCCCGTCCCCTAACCCTAACCCTAGCCCGAACCCTAACCCTAACCCTTCCCCGAAGCCTGACCCTCACCCGTCCCCTAATCCTAATCCGTACGCTAACACTAACCCGCGCCCTCACACGCACGCTCCCCCTAAAGCGTTGCCGTACCCTCACCTGGACCCTAAACCGTCCCCGTCCCCTAACCCTAACCCTAGCCCGAACCCTAACCCTAACCCTTCCCCGAAGCCTGACCCTCACCCGTCCCCTAATCCTAACCCGTACGCTAACACTAACCCACGCCCTCACACGCACGCTCCCCCTAAAGCGTTGCCGTACCCTCACCTGGACCCTAAACCGTCCCCGTCCCCTAACCCTAACCCTAGCCCGAACCCTAACCCTAACCCTTCCCCGAAGCCTGACCCTCACCCGTCCCCTAATCCTAACACGTACGCTAACACTAACCCGCGCCCTCACACGCATGCTCCCCCTAAACCGTTGCCGTACCCTCACCTGGACCCTAAACCGTCCCCGTCCCCTAACCCTAACCCTAGCCCGAACCCTAACCCTAACCCTTCCCCGAAGCCTGACCCTCACCCGTCCCCTAATCCTAACCCGTACGCTAACACTAACCCGCGCCCTCACACGCACGCTCGCCCTAAAGCGTTGCCGTACCCTCACCTGGACCCTAAACCGTCCCCGTCCCCTAACCCTAACCCTAGCCCGAACCCTAACCGTAACCCTTCCCTGAAGCCTGACCCTCACCCGTCCCCTAATCCTAACCCGTACGCTAACACTAAACCACGCCCTCACACGCACGCTCCCCCTAAAGCGTTGCCGTACCCTCACCTGGACCCTAAACCGTCCCCGTCCCCTAACCCTAACCCTAGCCCGAACCCTAACCCTAACCCTTCCCCAAAGCCTGACCCTCACCCGTCCCCTAATCCTAAATCGTACGCTAACACTAACCCGCGCCCTCACACGCACGCTCACCCTAAAGCGTTGCCGTACCCTCATCTGGACCCTAAACCGTCCCCGTCCCCTAACCCTAACCCTAGCCCGAACCCTAACCCTAACCCTTCCCCGAAGCCTGGGCCTCACCCGTCCCCTAATCCTAACCCGTACGCTAACACTAACCCGCGCCCTCACACGCCCGCTCCCCCTAAAGCGTTGCCGTACCCTCACCTGGACCCTAAACCGTCCCCGTCCCCTAACCCTAACCCTAGCCCGAACCCTAACCCTAACCCTTCCCCGAAGCCTGACCCTCACCCGTCCCCTAATCCTAACCCGCACGCTAACACTAACCCGCGCCCTCACACGCACGCTCCCCCTAAAGCGTTGCCGTACCCTCACCTGGACCCTAAACCGTCCCCGTCCCCTAACCCTAACCCTAGCCCGAACCCTAACCCTAACCCTTCCCCGAAGCCTGACCCTCACCCGTCCCCTAATCCTAACCCGTACGCTAACACTAACCCGCGCCCTCACCCGCACGCTCCCCCGAAAGCGTTGCCGTACCCTCACCTGGACCCTAAACCGTCCCCGTCCCCTAACCCTAACCCTAGCCCGAACCCTAACCGTAATCCTTCCCCGAAGCCTGACCCTCACCCGTCCCCTAATCCTAACCCGTACGCTAACACTAACCCGCGCCCTCACACGCACGCTCCCCCTAAAGCGTTGCCGTACCCTCACCTGGACCCTAAACCGTCCCCGTCCCCTAACCCTAACCCTAGCCCGAACCCTAACCCTAACCCTTCCCCGAAGCCTGACGCTCACCCGTCCCCTAATCCTAACCCGTACGCTAACACTAACCCGCACCCTCACACGCACGCTCCCCCTAAAGCGTTGCCGTACCCTCACCTGGACCCTAAACCGTCCCCGTCCCCTAACCGTAACCCTAGCCCGAACCCTAACCCTAAAACTTCCCCGAAGCCTGACGCTCACCTATGCCCTAATCCTAAGCCGTACGCTAACACTAACCCACGCCCTCACACGCACGCTCCCCCTAAAGCGTTGCCGTACCCTCACCTGGACCCTAAACCGTCCCCGTCCCCTAACCCTAACCCTAGCCCGAACCCTAACCCTAATCCTTCTTCGAAGCCTGACCCTCACCCGTCCCCTAATCCTAACCCGTACGCTAACACTAAACCGCACCCTCACACGCACGCTCACCCTACAGCGTTGCCATACCCTCACCTGGACCCTAAACCGTCCCCGTCCCCTAACCCTAACCCTAGCCCGAACCCTAAACCTAACCCTTCCCCGAAGCCTGACCCTCACCCGTCCCCTAATCCTAACCCGTACGCTAACACTAACCTGCGCCCTCACACGCACGCTCCCCCTAAAGCGTTGCCGTACCCTCACCTGGACCCTAAACCGTCCCCGTCCCCTAACCCTAACCCTAGCCCGATCCCTAACCCTAACCCTTCCGCGAAGCCTGACCCTCACCCGTCCCCTAATCCTAACCCGTACGCTAACACTAACCCGCGCCCTCACACGCACGCTCCCCCTAAAGCGTTGCCGTACCCTCACCTGGACCCTAAACCGTCCCCGTCCCCTAACCCTAACCCTAGCCCGAACCCTAACCCTAACCCTTCCCCGAAGCCTGACCCTCACCCGTCCCCTAATCCTAACCCGTACGCTAACACTAACCCGCGCCCTCACACGCACGCTCCGCCTAAAGCGTTGCCGTACCCTCACCTGGACCCTAAACCGTCCCCGTCCCCTAACCCTAACCCTAGCCCGAACCCTAACCCTAACCCTTCCCCGAAGCCTGACCCTCACCCGTCCCATAATCCTAACCCGTACGCTAACACTAACCCACGCCCTCACATGCACGGTCCCCCTAAAGCGTTGCCGTACCCTCACCTAGACCCTAAACCGTCCCCGTCCCCTAACCCTAACCCTAGCCCCAACGCTAACCCTAAACCTTCCCCGAAGCCTGACCCTCACCCGTCCCCTAATCCTACCCCGTACGCTAACACTAACCCGCGCCCTCACACGCACGCTCCCCCTAAAGCGTTGCCGTACCCTCACCTGGACCCTAAACCGTCCCCGTCCCCTAACCCTAACCCTAGCACCAACCCTAACCCTAACCCTTCCCCGAAGCCTGACCCTCACCCGTCCCCGAATCCTAACCCGCACGCTAACACTAACCCGCGCCCTCACACGCACGCTCCCCCTAAAGCGTTGCCGTACCCTCACCTGGACCCTAAACCGTCCCCGTCCTCTAACCCTAACCCTAGCCCGAACCCTAATCCTAACCCTTCCCCGAAGCCTGACGCTGACCTATCCCTTAATCCTAACCCGTACTCTAACACTAACCCACGCCCTCACACGCACGCTCCCCCTAAAGCGTTGCCGTACCCTCACCTGGACCCTAAACCGTCCCCGTCCCCTAACCCTAACCCTAGCCCGAACCCTAACCCTAACCCTTCCCCGAAGCCTGACCCTCACCCGTCCCCTAATCCTAACCCGCACGCTAACACTATCCCGCGCCCTCACACGCACGCTCCCCCTAAAGCGTTGCCGTACCCTCACCTGGACCCTAAACCGTCCCCGTCCCCTAACCCTAACCCTAGCCCGAACCCTGACCCTAACCCTTCCCCGAATCCTGACCCTCACCCGTCCCCTAATCCTAACCCGTACGCTAACACTAACCCGCGCCCTCACCCGCACGCTCCCCCGAAAGTGTTGCCGTACCCTCACCTGGACCCTAAACCGTCCCCGTCCCCTAACCCTAATCCTAGCCCGAATCCTAACCCTAACCCTTCTGCGAAGCCTGACCCTCACCCGTCCCCTAATCCTAACCCGTACGCTAACACTAACCCGCGCCCTCACACGCACGCTACCCCTAAAGCGTTGCCGTACCCTCACATGGACCCTAAACCGTCCCCGTCCCCTAACCCTAACCCTAGCCCGAACCCTAACCCTAACCCTTCCCCGAAGCCTAACGCTCACCCGTCCCCTAATCCTAACCCGTACGCTAACACTTACCCACGCCCTCACACGCACGCTCCCCCTAAAGCGTTGCCGTACCCTCACCTGGCCCCTAAACCGTCCCCGTCCCCAACCCTAACCCTAGCCCGAACCCTAACCCTAACCCTTCCCCGAAGCCTGAACCTCACCCGTCCCCTAATCCTAACCCGTACGCTAACACTAACCCGCCCCCTCACATGCACGCTCCGCCTAAAGCGCTGCCGTAACCTCAGCTGGACCCTAAACCGTCCCCGTCACCTAACCCTAACCCTAGCCCGAACCCTAACCCTAACCCTTCCCCGAAGCCTGACCCTCACCCGTCCCCTAATCCTAACCCGTACGCTAACACTAACCCGCGCCCTCACACGCACGCTCCCCCTAAACCGTTGCCGTACCCTCACCTGGACCCTAAACCATCCCTGTCCACTAACCCTAACCCTAGCCCGAACCCTAACCCTAACCCTTCCCCGAAGCCTGACCCTCACCCGTCCCCTAATCCTAACCCGTACGCTAACACTAACCCCCGCCCTCACACGCACGCTCCCCCGAAAGCGTTGCCGTACCCTCACCTGGACCCTAAACCGTCCCCGTCCCCTAACCCTAACCCTAGCCCGAACCCTAACCCTAACCCTTCCCCAAAGCCTGACCCTCACCCGTCCCCTAATTCTAAACCGTACGCTAACACTAACCCGCGCCCTCACACGCACGCTCACCCTAAAGCGTTGCCGTACCCTCACCTGGACCCTAAACCGTCCCCGTCCCCTAACCCTAACCCTAGCCCGAACCCTAACCCTAACCCTTCCCCGAAGCCTGACCCTCACCCGTCCCCTAATCCTAACCCGTACGCTAACACTAACCCGCGCCCTCACACGCACGCTCCCCCTAAAGCGTTGCCGTACCCTCACCTGGACCCTAAACCGTCCCCGTCCCTTAACCCTAACCCTAGCCCGAACCCTAACCCTAACCCTTCCCCGAAGCCTGACCCTCACCCGTCCCCTAATCCTAACCCGTACGGTAACACTAACCCACACCCTCACACGCACGCTCCCCCTAAAGCGTTGCCGTACCCTCACCTGGACCCTAACCCGTCCCCGTCCCCTAACCCTAACCCTAGCCCGAACCCTAACCCTAACCCTTCCCCGAAGCCTGACCCTCACCCGTCCCCTAATCCTAACCCGTACGCTAACACTAACCGGCGCCCTCACACCCACGCTCCCCCTAAAGCGTTGCCATACCCTCAACTGGACCCTAAAGCGTCCCCGTCCCCTAACCCTAACCCTAGCCCGAACCCTAACCCTAACCCTTCCCCGAAGAATGACCCTCACCCGTCCCCTAATCCTAACCCGTACGCTAACACTAACCCGCGCCCTCACACGCACGCTCCCCCTAAAGCGTTGCCGTACCCTCACCTGGACCCTAAACCGTCCCCGTCCCCTAACCCTAACCCTAACCCGAACCCTAACCCTAACCCTTCCCCGAAGCCTGACCCTCACCCATCCCGTTATCCTAACCCGTACGCTAACACTAACCCACGCCCTCACACGCACGCTCCCCCTAAATCGTTGCCGTACCCTCACCTGGACCCTAAACCGTCCCCGTCCCCTAACCCTAACCCTAGCCCGAACCCTAACCCTAACCCTTCCCCGAAGCCTGACCCTCACCCGTCCCCTAATCCTAACCCGTACACTAACACTAACCCGCGCCCTCACACGCACGCTCCCGCTAAAGCGTTGCCGTACCCTCACCTGGACCCTAAACCGTCCCCGTCCCCTAACCCTAACCCTAGCCCGAACCCTAACCCTTCCCCGAAGCCTGAACCTCACCCGTCCCCTAATCCTAACCCGTACGCTAACAATAACCCACGCCCTCACACGCACGCTCCCCCTAAAGCGTTGCCGTACCCTCACCTGGACCCTAAACCGTCCCCGTCCCCTAACCCTAACCCTAGCCCGAACCCTAACCCTAATCCTTCCCCGAAGCCTGACCCTCACCCGTCCCCTAATCCTAACCCGTACGCGAAAACTAACCCGCGCCCTCACAAGCACGCTCACCCTAAAGCGTTGCCGTACCCTCACCTGGACCCTAAACCGTCCCCGTCCCCTAAACCTAACCCTAGCCCGAACCCTAACCCTAATCCTTCCCCGAAGCCTGACCCTCACCCGTCCCCTAATCCTAACCCGTACGCTAACACTAACCCGCACCCTCACACGCACGCTCCCCCTAAAGTACTACCGTACCCTCACCTGGACCCTAAACCGTCCCCGTCTCGTAACCCTAACCCTAGCCCGAACCCTAACCCTAACCCTTCCCCGAAGCCTGACCCTAACACGTCCCCTAATCCTAACCCGCACTCTAACACTAACCCGCGCCCTCACACGCACGCTCCCCCTAAAGCGTTGCCGTACCCTCACCTGGACCCTAAACCGTCCCCGTCCCCTAACCCTAACCCTAGCCCGAACCCTAACCCTAACCCTTCCCCGAAGCCTGACCCTCACCCGTCCCCTAATCCTAACCCGTACGCTAACACTAACCCACGCCCTCACACGCACGCTCCCCCTAAACCGTTGCCATACCCTCACCTGGACCCTATACCGTCCCCGTCCCCTAACCCTAACCCTAGCCCGAACCCTAACCCTAACCCTTCCCCGAAGCCTGACCCTCACCCGTCCCCTAATCCTAACCCGTACGCTAACACTAACCCGCGCCCTCACACGCACGCTCCCCCTAAAGCGTTGCCGTACCCTCACCTGGACCCTAAACCGTCCCCGTCCCCTAACCCTAACCCTAGCCCGAACCCTAACCCTAACACTTCCCAGAAGCCTGACCGTCACCCGTCCCCTAATCCTAACCCGTACGCTAACACTAACCCACGCCCTCACATGCACGCTCCCCCTAAAGCGTTGCCGTACCCTCACCTGGACCCTAAACCGTCCCGGTCCCCTAACCCTAATCCTAGCCCGAACCCTAACCCTAACCCTTCCCCGAAGCCTGACCCTCACCCGTCCCCTAATCCTAACCCGTACGCTAACACTAACCCGCGCCCTCACACGCACGCTCCACCTAAACCGTTGCCGTACACTCACCTGGACCCTAAACCGTCCCCGTCCCCTAACCCTAACCCCAGCCCGAACCCTAACCCTAACTCTTCCCCGAAGGCTGACCCTCACCCGTCCCCTAATCCTAACCCGTACGCTAACACTAACCCGCGCCCTCACACGCACGCTCCCCCTAAAGCATTGCCGTACCCTCACCTGGACCCTAAACCGTCCCCGTCCCCTAACCCTAACCCTAGACCGAACCCTAACCCTAACCCTTCCCCGAAGCCTGACCCTCACCCGTCCCCTAATCCTAACCCGTACGCTAACACTAACCCACGCCCTCACACCCACGCTCCCCCTAAAGCGTTGCCGTACCCTCACCTGGACCCTAAACCGTCCCCGTCCCCTAACCCTAACCCTAGCCCGAACCCTAACCCTAACCCTTCCCCGAAGCCTGACCCTCACCCGTCCCCTAATCCTAACCCGTACGCTAACACTAACCCGCGCCCTCACACGCACGCTCCCCCTAAAGCGTTGCCGTACCCTCACCTGGACCCTAAACCGTCACCGTCCCCTAACCCTAGCCCGAACCCTAACCCTAACCCTTCCCCGAAGCCTGACCCTCACCCGTCCCCTGATCCTAACCCGTACGCTAACACTAACCCACGCCCTCACACGCACGCTCCCCCTAAAGCGTTGCCGTACCCTCACCTGGACCCTAAACCGTCCCAGTCCCCTAACCCTAACCCTAGCCCGAACCCTAACCCTAACCCTTCCCCGAAGCCTGACCTTCACCCGTCCCCTAATCCTAAGCCGTACGCTAACACTAACCCGCGCCCTCACACGCACGCTCCCCCTAAAGCGTTGCCGTACCCTCACCTGGACCCTAAACCGTCCCCGTCCCCTAACCCTAACCCTAGCCCGAACCCTAACCCTAACCCTTCCCCGAAGCCTGACCCTCACCCGTCCCCTAATCCTAACCCGTACGCTAACACTAACCCGCGCCCTCACACGCACGCTCCCCCTAAACCGTTGCCGTACCCTCACCTGGACCCTAAACCGTCCCCGTCCCCTAACCCTAACCCTAGCCCGAACCCTAACCCTAAACCTTCCCCGAAGCCTGACCCTCACCCGTCCCCTAATCCTAACCCGTACGCTAACACTAACCCGCGCCCTCACATGCACGCTCCCCCTATAGCGTTGCCGTACCCTCACCTGGACCCTAAACCGTCCCCGTCCCCTAAACCTAACCCTAGCCCGAACCCTAACCTTAACCCTTCCCCGAAGCCTGACCCTCACCCGTCCCCTAATCCTAACCCGTACGCTAACACTAACCCGCGCCCTCACACGCACGCTCCCCCTAAAGCGTTGCCGTACCCTCACCTGGACCCTAAACCGTCCCCGTCCCTTAACCCTAACCCTAGCCCGAACCCTAACCCTAACCCTTCCCCGAAGCCTGACCCTCACCCGTCCCCTAATCCTAACCCGTACGCTAACACTAACCCACGCCCTCACACGCACGCTCCCCCTAAAGCGTTGCCATACCCTCACCTGGACCCTAAACCGACCCCGTCCCCTAACCCTAACCCTAGCCCGAACCCTAACACTAACCCTTCCCCGAAGCCTGACCCTCACCCGTCCCCTAATCCTAACCCGTACGCTAACACTAACCCGCCCCCTCACACGCACGCTCCCCCTAAAGCGTTGCCGTACCCTCACGTGGACCCTAAACCGTCACCGTCCCCTAACCCTAGCCCGAACCCTAACCCTAACCCTTCCCCGAAGCCTGACCCTCACCTGTCCCCTAATCCTAACCCGTACGCTAACACTAACCCACGCCCTCACACGCACGCTCCCCCTAAAGCGTTGCCGTACCCTCACCTGGACCCTAAACCGTCCCCGTCCCCTAACCCTAACCCTAGCCCGAACCCTAACCCTAACCCTTCCCCGAAGCCTGACCTTCACCCGTCCCCTAATCCTAAGCCGTACGCTAACACTAACCCGCCCCCTCACACGCACGCTCCCCCTAAAGCGTTGCCGTACCCTCACCTGGACCCTAAACCGTCACCGTCCCCTAACCCTAACCCTAGCCCGAACCCTAACCCTAACCCTTCCCCGAAGCCTGACCCTCACCCGTCCCCTAATCCTAACCCGTACGCTAACACTAACCCGCGCCCTCACACGCACGCTCCCCCTAAACCGTTGCCGTACCCTCACCTGGACCCTAAACCGTCCCCGTCCCCTAACCCTAACCCTAGCCCGAACCCTAACCCTAAACCTTCCCCGAAGCCTGACCCTCACCCGTCCCCTAATCCTAACCCGTACGCTAACACTAACCCGCGCCCTCACATGCACGCTCCCCCTATAGCGTTGCCGTACCCTCACCTGGACCCTAAACCGTCCCCGTCCCCTAACCCTAACCCTAGCCCGAACCCTAACCCTAACCCTTCCCCGAAGCCTGACCCTCACCCGTCCCCTAATCCTAACCCGTACGCTAACACTAACCCGCGCCCTCACACGCACGCTCCCCCTAAAGCGTTGCCGTACCCTCACCTGGACCCTAAACCGTCCCCGTCCCCTAACCCTAACCCTAGCCCGAACCCTAACCCTAACACTTCCCCGAAGCCTGACCCTCACCCGTCCCCTAATCCTAACCCGTACGCTAACACTAACCCGCGCCCTCACACGCACGCTCCCCCTAAAGCGTTGCCGTACCCTCACCTGGACCCGAAACCGACCCCGTCCCCTAACCCTAACCCTAGCCCGAACCCTAACCCTAACCCTTCCCCGAAGCCTGACCCTCACCCGTCCCCTAATCCTAACCCGTACGCTAACACTAAACTACGCCCTCACACGCACGCTCGCCCTAAAGCGTTGCCGTACCCTCACCTGGACCCTAAACCGACCCCGTCCCCTAACCCTAACCCTAGCCCGAACCCTAACCCTAACCCTTCCCTGAAGCCTGACCCTCACCCGTCCCCTAATCCTAACCCGTACGCTAACACTAACCCACGCCCTCACACGCACGCTCCCCCTAAAGCGGTGCCGTACCCTCACCTGGACCCTAAACCGT
This sequence comes from Delphinus delphis, assembly GCF_949987515.2. Taxonomy (NCBI): domain Eukaryota; kingdom Metazoa; phylum Chordata; class Mammalia; order Artiodactyla; family Delphinidae; genus Delphinus; species Delphinus delphis. Next base: position 189,188 of record NW_027192945.1, on the reverse strand, counting down.
CCCCATCCCCTAACCCTAACCCTAGCCCGAACCCTAACCCTAACCCTTCCCCGAAGCCTGACCCTCACACGTCCCCTAATCCTAACCAGTACGCTAACACTAACCCGCGCCCTCACACGCACGCTCCCCCTAAAGCGTTGCCGTACCCTCACCTGGACCCTAAACCGTCCCCGTCCCCTAACCCTAACCCTAGCCCGAACCCTAACCCTAACCCTTCGCCGAAGCCTGACCCTCACCCGTCCCCTAATCCTAACCCGTACGCTAACATTAACCCGCGCCCTCACACGCACGCTCCCCCTAAAGCGTTGCCGTACCCTCACCTGGACCCTAAACCGTCCCTGTCACCTAACCCTAACCCTAGCCCGAACCCTAAACCTAACCCTTCCCCGAAGCCTGACCCTCACCCGTCCCCTAATCCTAACCCGTACGCTAACACTAACCCGCGCCCTCACACGCACGCTCCCCCTAAAGCGTTGCCGTACCCTCACCTGGTCCCTAAACCGTCCCCGTCCCCTAACCCTAACCCTAGCCCGAACCCTAACCCTAACCCTTCCCCGAAGCCTGACCCTCACCCGTCCCCTAATCCTAACCCGTACGCTAACACTAACCCCCGCCCTCACACGCACGCTCCCCCTAAAGCGTTGCCGTACCCTCACCTGGACCCTAAACCGTCCCCGTCCCCTAACCCTAACCCTAGCCCGAACCCTAACCCTAACCCTTCCCCAAAGCCTGACCCTCACCCGTCCCCTAATCCTAAACCGTACGCTAACACTAACCCGCGCCCTCACACGCACGCTCACCCTAAAGCGTTGCCGTACCCTCACCTGGACCCTAAACCGTCCCCGTCCCCTAACCCTAACCCTTGCCCGAACCCTAACCCTAACCCTTCCCCGAAGCCTGAGCCTCACCCGTCCCCTAATCCTAACCCGTACGCTAACACTAACCCGCGCCCTCACACGCACGCTCCCCCTACAGCGTTGCCGTACCCTCACCTGGACCCTAAACCGTCCCCGTCCCCTAACCCTAACCCTAGCCCGAACCCTAACCCTAACCCTTCCCCGAAGCCTGACCCTCACCCGTTCCCTAATCCTAACCCGTACGCTAACACTAAGCCGCGCCCTCACACGCACGCTCCCCCTAAAGCGTTGCCGTACCCTCACCTGGACCCTAAACCGTCCCCGTCCCCTAACCCTAACCCTAGCCCGAACCCTAACCCTAACCCTTCCCCGAAGCCTGACCCTCACCCGTCCCCTAATCCTAACCCGTATGCTAACACTAACCCGCGCCCTCACACGCACGCTCCCCCTAAAGCGTTGCCGTACCCTCACCTGGACCCTAAAACGTCCCCGTCCCCTAACCCTAACCCTAGCCCGAACCCTAACCCTAACCCTTCCCCGAAGCCTGACCCTCACCCGTCCCCTAATCCTAACCCGTACGCTAACACTAACCCGCGCCCTCACACGCACGCTCCCCCTAAACCGTTGCCGTACGCTCACCTGGACCCTAAACCGTCCCCGTCCCCTAACCTTAACCCTAGCCCGAACCCTAACCCTAACCCTTCCCCGAAGCCTGACCCTCACCCGTCCCCTAATCCTAACCCGTACGCTAACACTAACCCGCACCCTCACACGCACGCTCCCCCTACAGCGTTGCCGTACCCTCACCTGGACCCTAAACCGTCCCCGTCCCCTAACCCTAACCCTAGCCCGAACCCTAACCCTTCCCCAAAGCCTGACCCTCACCCGTCCCCTAATCCTAACCCGTACGCTAACACTAACCCGCGCCCTCACATGCACACTCCCCCTAAAGCATTGCCGTACCCTCACCTGGACCCTAAACCGTCCCCATCCCCTAACACTAACCCTAGCCCGAACCCTAACCCTAACCCTTCCCCGAAGCCTGACCCTCACCCGTCCCCTAATCCTAACCCGTACGCTAACACTAACCCGCGCCCTCACACGCACCCTCCCCCTAAAGCGTTGTCGTACCCTCACCTGGACCCTAAACCGTCCCCGTCCCCTAACCCTAACCCTAGCCCGAACCCTAACCCTAACCCTTCCCCGAAGCCTGACCCTCACCCGTCCCCTAATCCTAACCCGTACGCTAACACTAACCCGCGCCCTCACACGCACGCTCCCCCTAAACCGTTGCCATACCCTCACCTGGACCCTAAACCGTCCCCGTCCCCTAACCCTAACCCTAGCCCGAACCCTAACCCTAACCCTTCCCCGAAGCCTGACCCTCACCCGTCCCCTAATCCTAACCCGTACGCTAACACTAACCCGCGCCCTCACACGCACGCTCCCCCTAAAGCGTTGCTGTACCCTCACCTGGACCCTAAACCGTCCCCGTCCCCTAACCCTAACCCTAGCCCGAACCCTAACCCTAACCCTTCCCCGAAGCCTGACCCTCACCCGTCCCCTAATCCTAACCCGTACGCTAACACTAACCCGCGCCCTCACACGCACGCTCCCCCTAAAGCGTTGCCGTACCCTCACCTGGACCCTAAACCTTCCCCGTCCCCTAACCCTAACCCTAGCCCGAACCCTAACCCTAACCCTTCCCCGAAGCCTGACCCTCACCCGTCCCCTAATCCTAACCCGTACGCTAACACTAACCCGCGCCCTCACACGCACGCTCCCCCTAAAGCGTTGCCGTACCCTCACCTGGACCCTAAACCGTCCCCGTCCCCTAACCCTAACCCTAGCCCGAACCCTAACCCTAACCCTTCCCCGAAGCCTGACCCTCACCCGTCCCCTAATCCTAACCCGTACGCTAACACTAACCCGCGCCCTCACACGCACGCTTCCCCTAAAGCGTTGCCGTACCCTCACCTGGACCCTAAACCGTCCCCGTCCCCTAACCCTAACCCTAGCCCGAACCCTAATCCTAACCCTTCCCCGAAGCCTGACCCTCACCCGTCCCCTAATCCTAACCCGTACGCTAACACTAACCCAGGCCCTCACACGCACGCTCCTCCTAAAACGTTGCCGTACCCTCACCTGGACCCTAAACCGTCCCCGTGCCCTAACCCTAACCCTAGCCCGAACCCTAACCCTAACCCTTCCCCGAAGCCTGACCCTCACCCGTCCCTTAATCCTAACCCGTACGCTAACACTAACCCGCGCCCTCACACGCACGCTCCCCCTAAAGCGTTGCCGTACCCTCACCTGGACCCTAAACCGTCCCCGTCCCCTAACCCTAACCCTAGCCCGAACCCTAACACTAACCCTTCCCCGAAGCCTGACCCTCACCCGTCCCCTAATCCTAACCCGTACGCTAACACTAACCCGCGCCCTCACACGCACGCTCCCCCTAAAACGTTGCCGTACCCTCACCTGGACCCTAAACCGTCCCCGTGCCCTAACCCTAACCCTAGCCCGAACCCTAACCCTAACCCTTCCCCGAAGCCTGACCCTCACCCGTCCCCTAATCCTAACCCGTACGCTAACACTAACCCACGCCCTCACACGCACGCTCCCCTTAAAGCGTTGCCGTACCCTCACCTGGACCCTAAACCGTCCCCGTCCCCTAACCCTAACCCTAGCCCGAACCCTAACCCTAACCCTTCCCCGAAGCCTGACCCTCACCCGTCCCCTAATCCTAACCCGTACGCTAACACTAACCCGCGCCCTCACACGCACGCTCCCCCTAAAGCGTTGTCGTACCCTCACCTGGACCCTAAACCGTCCCCGTCCCCTAACCCTAACCCTAGCCCGAACCCTAACCCTAACCCTTCCCCGAAGCCTGAGCCTCACCCGTCCCCTAATCCTAACCCGTACGCTAACACTAACCCGCGCCCTCACACGCACGCTCCCCCTAAAGCGTTGCCGTACCCTCACCTGGACCCTAAACCGTCCCCGTCCCCTAACCCTAACCCTAGCCCGAACCCTAACCCTAACCCTTCCCCGAAGCCTGACCCTCACCTGTGCCCTAATCCTAACCCGTACGCTAACACTAACCCGCGCCCTCACACGCACGCTCCCCCTAAAGCGTTGCCGTACCCTCACCTGGACCCTAAACCGTCCCCGTCCCCTAACCCTAACCCTATCCCGAACCCTAACCCTAACCCTTCCCCGAAGCCTGAGCCTCACCCGTCCCCTAATCCTAACCCGTACGCTAATACTAACCCGCGCCCTCACACGCACGCTCCCCCTAAAGCGTTGCCGTACCCTCACCTGGACCCTAAACCGTCCCCGTCCCCTAACCCTAACCCTAGACCGAACCCTAACCCTAACCCTTCCCCGAAGCCTGACCCTCACCCGTCCCCTAATCCTAACCCGTACGCTAACACTAACCCGCGCCCTCACACGCACGCTCCCCCTAAACCGTTGCCGTACCCTCACCTGGACCCTAAACCTTCCCCGTCCCCTAACCCTAACCCTAGCCCGAACCCTAACCCTAACCCTTCCCCGAAGCCTGACCCTCACCCGTCCCCTAATCCTAACCCGTACGCTAACACTAACCCGCGCCCTCACACGCACGCTCCCCCTAAAGCGTTGCCGTACCCTCACCTGGACCCTAAACCGTCCCCGTCCCCTAACCCTAACCCTAGCCCGAACCCTAACCCTAACCCTTCCCCGAAGCCTGACCCTCACGCGTCCCCTAATCCTAACCCGTACGCTAACACTAACCCGCGCCCTCACACGCACGCTTCCCCTAAAGCGTTGCCGTACCCTCACCTGGACCCTAAACCGTCCCCGTCCCCTAACCCTAACCCTAGCCCGAACCCTAACCCTAACCCTTACCCGAAGCCTGACCCTCACCCGTCCCATAATCCTAACCCGTACGCTAACACTAACCCGCGCCCTCACACGCACGCTCCCGCTGAAGCGTTGCCGTACCCTCACCTGGACCCTAAACCGTCCCCGTCCCCTAACCCTAACCCTAGCCCGAACCCTAACCCTAACCCTTCCCCGAAGCCTGACCCTCACCCGTCCCTTAATCCTAACCCGTACGCTAACACTAACCCGCGCCCTCACACGCACGCTCCCCCTAAAGCGTTGCCGTACCCTCACCTGGACCCTAAACCGTCCCCGTCCCCTAACCCTAACCCTAGCCCGAACCCTAACCCTAACCCTTCCCCGAAGCCTGACCCTCACCCGTCCCCTAATCCTAACCCGTACGCTAACACTAACCAGGCCCTCACACGTACGCTCCCCCTAAAACGTTGCCGTACCCACACCTGGACCCTAAACCGTCCCCGTGCCCTAACCCTAACCCTAGCCCGAACCCTAACCCTAACCCTTCCCCGAAGCCTGACCCTCACCCGTACCCTAATCCTAACCCGTACGCTAACACTAACCCACGCCCTCACACGCACGCTCCCCTTAAAGCGTTGCAGTACCCTCACCTGGACCCTAAACCGTCCCCGTCCCCTAACCCTAACCCTAGCCCGAACCCTAACCCTAACCCTTCCCCGAAGCCTGACCCTCACCCGTCCCCTAATCCTAACCCGTACGCTAACACTAACCCGTGCCCTCACACCCACGCTCCCCCTAAAGCGTTGCCGTACCCTCACCTGGACCCTAAACTTTCCCCGTCCCCTAACCCTAACCCTAGCCCGAACCCTAACCCTAACCCTTCCCCGAAGCCTGACCCTCACCCGTCCCCTAATCCTAACCCGTACGCTAACACTAACCCGCGCCCTCACACGCACGCTCCCCCTAAAGCGTTGCCGTACCCTCACCTGGACCCTAAACCGTCCCCGTCCCCTAACCCTAACCCTAGCCCGAACCCTAACCCTAACCCTTCCCCGAAGCCTGACCCTCACCCGTCCCCTAATCCTAACCCGTACGCTAACACTAACCCGCGCCCTCACACGCACGCTCCCCCTAAAGCGTTGCCGTACCCTCACCTGGACCCTAAACCGTCCCCGTCCCCTAACCCTAACCCTAGCCCGAACCCTAACCCTAACCCTTCCCCGAAGCCTGACCCTCACCCGTCCCCTAATCCTAACCCGTACGCTAACACTAACCCGCGCCCTCACACGCACGCTCCCCCTAAAGCGTTGCCGTACCCTCACCTGGACCCTAAACCGTCCCCGTCCCCTAACCCTAACCCTAGCCCGAACCCTAACCCTAACCCTTCCCCGAAGCCTGAGCCTCACCCGTCCCCTAATCCTAACCCGTACGCTAACACTAACCCGCGCCCTCACACGCACGCTCCCCCTAAAGCGTTGCCGTACCCTCACCTGGACCCTAAACCGTCCCCGTCCCCTAACCCTAACCCTAGCCCGAACCCTAACCCTAACACTTCCCCTAAGCATGACCCTCACCCGTCCCCTAATCCTAACCCGTACGCTAACACTAACCCGCGCCCTCACACGCACGCTCCCCCTAAAGCGTTGCCGTACCCTCTCCTGGACCCTAAACCGTCCCCGTCCCCTAACCCTAACCCTAGCCCGAACCCTAACCCTAACCCTTACCCGAAGCCTGACCCTCACCTGTGCCCTAATCCTAACCCGTACGCTAACACTAACCCGCGCCCTCACACGCATGCTCCCCCTAAAGCGTTGCCGTACCCTCACCTGGACCCTAAACCGTCCCCGTCCCCTAACCCTAACCCTAGCCCGAACCCTAACCCTAACCCTTCCCCGAAGCCTGACCCTCACCCGTCCCCTAATCCTAACCCGTACGCTAACACTAACCCGCGCCCTCACACGCACGCTCCCCCTAAAGAGTTGCCGTACCCTCACCTGGACCCTAAACCGTCCCCGTCCCCTAACCCTAACCCTAGCCCGAACCCTAACCCTAACCCTTCCCCGAAGCCTGAGCCTCACCCGTCCCCTAATCCTAACCCGTACGCTAACACTAACCCGCGCCCTCACACGCACGCTCCCCCTAAAACGTTGCCGTACCCTCACCTGGACCCTAAACCGTCCCCGTCCCCTAACCCTAACCCTAGCCCGAACCCTAACCCTAACCCTTCCCCAAAGCCGGACCCTCACCCGTCCCCTAATCCTAACCCGTACGCTAATACTAACCCGCGCCCTCACACGCACGCTCCCCCTAAAGCGTTGCCGTACCCTCATTTGGACCCTAAACCGTCCCCGTCCCCTAACCCTAACCCTAGCCCGAACCCTAACCCTAACCCTTCCCCGAAGCCTGACCCTCACCCGTCCCCTAATCCTAACCCGTACGCTAACACTAACCCGCGCCCTCACACGCACGCTCCCCCTAAAGCGTTGCCGTACCCTCACCTGGACCCTAAACCTTCCCCGTCCCCTAACCCTAACCCTAGCCCGAACCCTAACCCTAACCCTTCCCCGAAGCCTGACCCTCACCCGTCCCCTAATCCTAACCCGTACGCTAACACTAACCCGCGCCCTCACACGCACGCTCCCCCTAAAGCGTTGCCGTACCCTCACCTGGACCCTAAACCGTCCCCGTCCCCTAACCCTAACCCTAGCCCGAACCCTAACCCTAACCCTTCCCCGAAGCCTGACCCTCACCCGTCCCCTAATCCTAACCCGTACGCTAACACTAACCCGCGCCCTCACACGCACGCTTCCCCTAAAGCGTTGCCGTACCCTCACCTGGACCCTAAACCGTCCCCGTCCCCTAACCCTAACCCTAGCCCGAACCCTAACCCTAACCCTTCCCCGAAGCCTGACCCTCACCCGTCCCCTAATCCTAACCCGTACGCTAACACTAACCCGCGCCCTCACACGCACGCTCCCGCTGAAGCGTTGCCGTACCCTCACCTGGACCCTAAACCGTCCCCGTCCCCTAACCCTAACCCTAGCCCGAACCCTAACCCTAACCCTTCCCCGAAGCCTGACCCTCACCCGTCCCTTAATCCTAACCCGTACGCTAACACTAACCCGCGCCCTCACACGCACGCTCCCCCTAAAGCGTTGCCGTACCCTCACCTGGACCCTAAACCGTCCCCGTCCCCTAACCCTAACCCTATCCCGAACCCTAACCCTAACCCTTCCCCGAAGCCTGAGCCTCACCCGTCCCCTAATCCTAACCCGTACGCTAATACTAACCCGCGCCCTCACACGCACGCTCCCCCTAAAGCGTTGCCGTACCCTCACCTGGACCCTAAACCGTCCCCGTCCCCTAACCCTAACCCTAGACCGAACCCTAACCCTAACCCTTCCCCGAAGCCTGACCCTCACCCGTCCCCTAATCCTAACCCGTACGCTAACACTAACCCGCGACCTCACACGCACGCTCCCCCTAAACCGTTGCGTACCCTCACCTGGACCCTAAACCTTCCCCGTCCCCTAACCCTAACCCTAGCCCGAACCCTAACCCTAACCCTTCCCCGAAGCCTGACCCTCACCCGTCCCCTAATCCTAACCCGTACGCTAACACTAACCCGCGCCCTCACACGCACGCTCCCCCTAAAGCGTTGCCGTACCCTCACCTGGACCCTAAACCGTCCCCGTCCCCTAACCCTAACCCTAGCCCGAACCCTAACCCTAAACCTTCCCCGAAGCCTGACCCTCACGCGTCCCCTAATCCTAACCCGTACGCTAACACTAACCCGCGCCCTCACACGCACGCTTCCCCTAAAGCGTTGCCGTACCCTCACCTGGACCCTAAACCGTCCCCGTCCCCTAACCCTAACCCTAGCCCGAACCCTAACCCTAACCCTTACCCGAAGCCTGACCCTCACCCGTCCCCTAATCCTAACCCGTACGCTAACACTAACCCGCGCCCTCACACGCACGCTCCCGCTGAAGCGTTGCCGTACCCTCACCTGGACCCTAAACCGTCCCCGTCCCCTAACCCTAACCCTAGCCCGAACCCTAACCCTAACCCTTCCCCGAAGCCTGACCCTCACCCGTCCCTTAATCCTAACCCGTACGCTAACACTAACCCGCGCCCTCACACGCACGCTCCCCCTAAAGCATTGCCGTACCCTCACCTGGACCCTAAACCGTCCCCGTCCCCTAACCCTAACCCTAGCCCGAACCCTAACCCTAACCCTTCCCCGAAGCCTGACCCTCACCCGTCCCCTAATCCTAACCCGTACGCTAACACTAACCAGGCCCTCACACGCACGCTCCCCCTAAAACGTTGCCGTACCCACACCTGGACCCTAAACCGTCCCCGTGCCCTAACCCTAACCCTAGCCCGAACCCTAACCCTAACCCTTCCCCGAAACCTGACCCTCACCCGTACCCTAATCCTAACCCGTACGCTAACACTAACCCACGCCCTCACACGCACGCTCCCCTTAAAGCGTTGCCGTACCCTCACCTGGACCCTAAACCGTCCCCGTCCCCTAACCCTAACCCTAGCCCGAACCCTAACCCTAACCCTTCCCCGAAGCCTGACCCTCACCCGTCCCCTAATCCTAACCCGTACGCTAACACTAACCCACGCCCTCACACCCACGCTCCCCCTAAAGAGTTGCCGTACCCTCACCTGGACCCTAAACCTTCCCCGTCCCCTAACCCTAACCCTAGCCCGAACCCTAACCCTAACCCTTCCCCGAAGCCTGACCCTCACCCGTCCCCTAATCCTAACCCGTACGCTAACACTAACCCGCGCCCTCACACGCACGCTCCCCCTAAAGCGTTGCCGTACCCTCACCTGGACCCTAAACCGTCCCCGTCCCCTAACCCTAACCCTAGCCCGAACCCTAACCCTAACCCTTCCCCGAAGCCTGACCCTCACCCGTCCCCTAATCCTAACCCGTACGCTAACACTAACCCGCGCCCTCACACGCACGCTCCCCCTAAAGCGTTGCCGTACCCTCACCTGGACCCTAAACCGTCCCCGTCCCCTAACCCTAACCCTAGCCCGAACCCTAACCCTAACCCTTCCCCGAAGCCTGACCCTCACCCGTCCCCTAATCCTAACCCGTACGCTAACACTAACCCGCGCCCTCACACGCACGCTCCCCCTAAAGCGTTGCCGTACCCTCACCTGGACCCTAAACCGTCCCCGTCCCCTAACCCTAACCCTAGCCCGAACCCTAACCCTAACCCTTCCCCGAAGCCTGAGCCTCACCCGTCCCCTAATCCTAACCCGTACGCTAACACTAACCCGCGCCCTCACACGCACGCTCCCCCTAAAGCGTTGCCGTACCCTCACCTGGACCCTAAACCGTCCCCGTCCCCTAACCCTAACCCTAGCCCGAACCCTAACCCTAACACTTCCCCTAAGCATGACCCTCACCCGTCCCCTAATCCTAACCCGTACGCTAACACTAACCCGCGCCCTCACACGCACGCTCCCCCTAAAGCGTTGCCGTACCCTCTCCTGGACCCTAAACCGTCCCCGTCCCCTAACCCTAACCCTAGCCCGAACCCTAACCCTAACCCTTACCCGAAGCCTGACCCTCACCTGTGCCCTAATCCTAACCCGTACGCTAACACTAACCCGCGCCCTCACACGCATGCTCCCCCTAAAGCGTTGCCGTACCCTCACCTGGACCCTAAACCGTCCCCGTCCCCTAACCCTAACCCTAGCCCGAACCCTAACCCTAACCCTTCCCCGAAGCCTGACCCTCACCCGTCCCCTAATCCTAACCCGTACGCTAACACTAACCCGCGCCCTCACACGCACGCTCCCCCTAAAGAGTTGCCGTACCCTCACCTGGACCCTAAACCGTCCCCGTCCCCTAACCCTAACCCTAGCCCGAACCCTAACCCTAACCCTTCCCCGAAGCCTGAGCCTCACCCGTCCCCTAATCCTAACCCGTACGCTAACACTAACCCGCGCCCTCACACGCACGCTCCCCCTAAAGCGTTGCCGTACCCTCACCTGGACCCTAAACCGTCCCCGTCCCCTAACCCTAACCCTAGCCCGAACCCTAACCCTAACCCTTCCCCAAAGCCGGACCCTCACCCGTCCCCTAATCCTAACCCGTACGCTAATACTAACCCGCGCCCTCACACGCACGCTCCCCCTAAAGCGTTGCCGTACCCTCATTTGGACCCTAAACCGTCCCCGTCCCCTAACCCTAACCCTAGCCCGAACCCTAACCCTAACCCTTCCCCGAAGCCTGACCCTCACCCGTCCCCTAATCCTAACCCGTACGCTAACACTAACCCGCGCCCTCACACGCACGCTCCCCCTAAAGCGTTGCCGTACCCTCACCTGGACCCTAAACCTTCCCCGTCCCCTAACCCTAACCCTAGCCCGAACCCTAACCCTAACCCTTCCCCGAAGCCTGACCCTCACCCGTCCCCTAATCCTAACCCGTACGCTAACACTAACCCGCGCCCTCACACGCACGCTCCCCCTAAAGCGTTGCCGTACCCTCACCTGGACCCTAAACCGTCCCCGTCCCCTAACCCTAACCCTAGCCCGAACCCTAACCCTAACCCTTCCCCGAAGCCTGACCCTCACCCGTCCCCTAATCCTAACCCGTACGCTAACACTAACCCGCGCCCTCACACGCACGCTTCCCCTAAAGCGTTGCCGTACCCTCACCTGGACCCTAAACCGTCCCCGTCCCCTAACCCTAACCCTAGCCCGAACCCTAACCCTAACCCTTCCCCGAAGCCTGACCCTCACCCGTCCCCTAATCCTAACCCGTACGCTAACACTAACCCGCGCCCTCACACGCACGCTCCCGCTGAAGCGTTGCCGTACCCTCACCTGGACCCTAAACCGTCCCCGTCCCCTAACCCTAACCCTAGCCCGAACCCTAACCCTAACCCTTCCCCGAAGCCTGACCCTCACCCGTCCCTTAATCCTAACCCGTACGCTAACACTAACCCGCGCCCTCACACGCACGCTCCCCCTAAAGCGTTGCCGTACCCTCACCTGGACCCTAAACCGTCCCCGTCCCCTAACCCTAACCCTAGCCCGAACCCTAACACTAACCCTTCCCCGAAGCCTGACCCTCACCCGTCCCCTAATCCTAACCCGTACGCTAACACTAACCCGCGCCCTCACACGCACGCTCCCCCTAAAGAGTTGCCGTACCCTCACCTGGACCCTAAACCGTCCCCGTCCCCTAACCCTAACCCTAGCCCGAACCCTAACCCTAACCCTTCCCCGAAGCCTGAGCCTCACCCGTCCCCTAATCCTAACCCGTACGCTAACACTAACCCGCGCCCTCACACGCACGCTCCCCCTAAAGCGTTGCCGTACCCTCACCTGGACCCTAAACCGTCCCCGTCCCCTAACCCTAACCCTAGCCCGAACCCTAACCCTAACCCTTCCCCGAAGCCTGACCCTCACCCGTCCCCTAATCCTAACCCGTACGCTAATACTAACCCGCGCCCTCACACGCACGCTCCCCCTAAAGCGTTGCAGTACCCTCATTTGGACCCTAAACCGTCCCCGTCCCCTAACCCTAACCCTAGCCCGAACCCTAACCCTAACCCTTCCCCGAAGCCTGACCCTCACCCGTCCCCTAATCCTAACCCGTACGCTAACACTAACCCGCGCCCTCACACGCACGCTCCCCCTAAAGCGTTGCCGTACCCTCACCTGGACCCTAAACCTTCCCCGTCCCCTAACCCTAACCCTAGCCCGAACCCTAACCCTAACCCTTCCCCGAAGCCTGACCCTCACCCGTCCCCTAATCCTAACCCGTACGCTAACACTAACCCGCGCCCTCACACGCACGCTCCCCCTAAAGCGTTGCCGTACCCTCACCTGGACCCTAAACCGTCCCCGTCCCCTAACCCTAACCCTAGCCCGAACCCTAACCCTAACCCTTCCCCGAAGCCTGACCCTCACCCGTCCCCTAATCCTAACCCGTACGCTAACACTAACCCGCGCCCTCACACGCACGCTTCCCCTAAAGCGTTGCCGTACCCTCACCTGGACCCTAAACCGTCCCCGTCCCCTAACCCTAACCCTAGCCCGAACCCTAACCCTAACCCTTCCCCGAAGCCTGACCCTCACCCGTCCCCTAATCCTAACCCGTACGCTAACACTAACCCGCGCCCTCAAACGCACGCTCCCGCTGAAGCGTTGCCGTACCCTCACCTGGACCCTAAACCTTCCCCGTCCCCTAACCCTAACCCTAGCCCGAACCCTAACCCTAACCCTTCCCCGAAGCCTGACCCTCACCCGTCCCTTAATCCTAACCCGTACGCTAACACTAACCCGCGCCCTCACACGCACGCTCCCCCTAAAGCGTTGCCGTACCCTCACCTGGACCCTAAACCGTCCCCGTCCCCTAACCCTAACCCTAGCCCGAACCCTAACACTAACCCTTCCCCGAAGCCTGACCCTCACCCGTCCCCTAATCCTAACCCGTACGCTAACACTAACCCAGGCCCTCACACGCACGCTCCCCCTAAAACGTTGCCGTACCCTCACCTGGACCCTAAACCGTCCCCGTGCCCTAACCCTAACCCTAGCCCGAACCCTAACCCTAACCCTTCCCCGAAGCCTGACCCTCACCCATCCCCTAATCCTAACCCGTACGCTAACACTAACCCACGCCCTCACACGCACGCTCCCCCTAAAGCGTTGCCGTACCCTCACCTGGACCCTAAACCGTCCCCGTCCCCTAACCCTAACCCTAGCCCGAACCCTAACCCTAACCCTTCCCCGAAGCCTGACCCTCACCCGTCCCCTAATCCTAACCCGTACGCTAACACTAACCCGCGCCCTCACACGCACGCTCCCCCTAAAGCGTTGCCGTACCCTCACCTGGACCCTAAACCGTCCCCGTCCCCTAACCCTAACCCTAGCCCGAACCCTAACCCTAACCCTTCCCCGAAGCCTGACCCTCACCCGTCCCCTAATCCTAACCCGTACGCTAACACTAACCCGCGCCCTCACACGCACGCTCCCCCTAAAGCGTTGCCGTACCCTCACCTGGACCCTAAACCGTCCCCGTCCCCTAACCCTAACCCTAGCCCGAACCCTAACCCTAACCCTTCCCCGAAGCCTGACTCTCACCCGTCCCCTAATCCTAACCCGTACGCTAACACTAACCCGCGCCCTCACACGCACGCTCCCCCTAAAGCGTTGCCGTACCCTCACCTGGACCCTAAACCGTCCCCGTCCCCTAACCCTAACCCTAGCCCGAACCCTAACCCTAACACTTCCCCTAAGCATGACCCTCACCCGTCCCCTAATCCTAACCCGTACGCTAACACTAACCCGCGCCCTCACACGCACGCTCCCCCTAAAGCGTTGCCGTACCCTCTCCTGGACCCTAAACCGTCCCCGTCCCCTAACCCTAACCCTAGCCCGAACGCTAACCCTAACCCTTACCCGAAGCCTGACCCTCACCTGTGCCCTAATCCTAACCCGTACGCTAACACTAACCCGCGCCCTCACACGCACGCTCCCCCTAAAGCGTTTCCGTACCCTCACCTGGACCCTAAACCGTCCCCGTCCCCTAACCCTAACCCTAGCCCGAACCCTAACCCTAACCCTTCCCCGAAGCCTGACCCTCACCCGTCCCCTAATCCTAACCCGTACTCTAACACTAACCCGCGCCCTCACACGCACGCTCCCCCTAAAGAGTTGCCGTACCCTCACCTGGACCCTAAACCGTCCCCGTCCCCTAACCCTAACCCTAGCCCGAACCCTAACCCTAACCCTTCCCCAAAGCCTGACCCTCACCCGTCCCCTAATCCTAACCCGTACGCTAACACTAACCCGCGCCCTCACACGCACGCTCCCCCTAAAGCGTTGCCGTACCCTCACCTGGACCCTAAACCTTCCCCGTCCCCTAACCCTAACCCTAGCCCGAACGCTAACCCTAACCCTTCCCCGAAGCCTGACCCTCACCCGTCCCCTAATCCTAACCCGTACGCTAACACTAACCCGCGCCCTCACACGCACGCTCCCCCTAAAGCGTTGCCGTACCCTCACCTGGACCCTAAACCGTCCCCGTCCCCTAACCCTAAACCTAGCCCGAACCCTAACCCTAACCCTTCCCCGAAGCCTGACCCTCACCCGTCCCCTAATCCTAACCCGTACGCTAACACTAACCCGCGCCCTCACACGCACGCTCCCGCTAAAGCGTTGCCGTACCTTCACCTGGACCCTAACCCGTCCCCGTCCCCTAACCCTAACCCTAGCCCGAACCCTAACACTAACACTTCCCCGAAGCCTGACCCTCACCCGTCCCCTAATCCTAACCCGTACGCTAACACTAACCCGCGCGCTCACACGCACGCTCCCCCTAAAGCGTTGCCGTACCCTCACCTGGACCCTAAACCGTCCCCGTCCCCTAACCCTAACCCTAGCCCGAACCCTAACCCTAACCCTTCCCCGAAGCCTGACCCTCACCCGTCCCCTAATCCTAACCCGTACGCTAACACTAACCCGCGCCCTCACACGCAGGCTTCCCCTAAAGCGTTGCCGTACCCTCACCTGGACCCTAAACCGTCCCCGTCCCCTAACCCTAACCCTAGCCCGAACCCTAACCCTTCCCCGAAGCCTGACCCTCACCCGTCCCCTAATCCTACCCCGTACGCTAACACTAACCCGCGCCCTCACACGCACGCTCCCCCTGAAGCGTTGCCGTACCCTCACCTGGACCCTAAACCGTCCCCGTCCCCTAACCCTAACCCTAGCGCGAACCCTAACCCTAACCCTTCCCCGAAGCCTGACCCTCACCCGTCCCCTAATCCTAACCCGTACGCTAACACTAACCCACGCCCTCACACGCACGCTCCCCCTAAAGCGTTGCCGTACCCTCATTTGGACCCTAAACCGTCCCCGTCCCCTAACCCTAACCCTAGCCCGAACCCTAACACTAACCCTTCCCCGAAGCCTGACCCTCACTCGTCCCCTAATCCTAACCCGTACGCTAACACTAACCCAGGCCTCACACGCACGCTCCCCCTAAAGCATTGCCGTACCCTCACCTGGACCCTAAACCGTCCCCGTGCCCTAACCCTAACCCTAGCCCGAACCCTAACCCTAACCCTTCCCTGAAGCCTGACCCTCACCCGTCCCCTAATCCTAACCCGTACGCTAACACTAACACACGCCCTCACACGCACGCTCCCCCTAAAGCGTTGCCGTACCCTCACCTGGACCCTAAACCGTCCCCGTCCCCTAACCTTAAACCTAGCCCGAACCCTAACGCTAACCCTTCCCCGAAGCCTGACCCTAACCCGTCCCCTAATCCTAACCCGTACGCTAACACTAACCCGCGCCCTCACACGCACGCTCCCGCTAAAGCGTTGCCGTACCCTCACCTGGACCCTAACCCGTCCCCGTCCCCTAACCCTAACCCTAGCCCGAACCCTAACACTAACACTTCCCCGAAGCCTGACCCTCACCCGTCCCCTAATCCTAACCCGTACGCTAACACTAACCCGCGCCCTCACACGCACGCTCCCCCTAAAGCGTTGCCGTACCCTCACCTGGACCCTAAACCGTCCCCGTCCCCTAACCCTAACCCTAGCCCGAACCCTAACCCTTCCCCGAAGCCTGACCCTCACCCGTCCCCTAATCCTAACCCGTACGCTAACACTAACCCACGCCCTCACACTCACGCTCGCCCTAAAGCGTTGCCGTACCCTCACCTGGACCCTAAACCGTCCCCGTCCCCTAACCCTAACCCTAGCCCGATCCCTAACCCTAACCCTTCCCCGAAGCCTGACGCTCACCCGTCCCCTAATCCTAACCCGTACGCTAACACTAACCCACGCCCTCACACCAACGCTCCCCCTAAAGCGTTGCCGTACCCTCACCTGGACCCTAAACCGTCCCCGTCCCCTAACCCTAACCCTAGCCCAAACCCTAACCCTAATCCTTCCTCGAAGCCTGACCCTCACCCGTCCCCTAATCCTAACCCGTACGCTAACACTAACCCGCGCCCTCACACGCACGCTCCCCCTAAACCGTTGCCGTACCCTCATCTGGACCCTAAACCATCCCCGTCCCCGTCCCCTAACCCTAGCCCGAACCCTAACCCTAACCCTTCCCCGAAGCCTGACCCTCACCCGTCCCCTAATCCTAACCCGTACGCTAACACTAACCCGCGCCCTCACACGCACGCTCCCCCTAAAGCGTTGCAGTACCCTCACCTGGACCCTAAACCGTCCCCGTCCCCTAACCCTAACCCTAGCCCGAACCCTAACACTAACCCTTCCCCGAAGCCTGACCCTCACCCGTCCCCTAATCCTAACCCGTACGCTAACACTAACCCAGGCCCTCACACGCACGCTCCCCCTAAAACGTTGCCGTACCCTCACCTGGACCCTAAACCGTCCCCGTGCCCTAACCCTAACCCTAGCCTGAACCCTAACACTAACCCTTCCCCGAAGCCTGACCCTCACCCGTCCCCTAATCCTAACCCGTACGCTAACACTAACCCGCGCCCTCACACGCACGCTCCCCCTAAAGCGTTGCTGTACCCTCACCTGGACCCTAAACCGTCCCCTAACCCTAACCCTAACCCTAGCCCGAACCCTAACCCTAACTCTTCCCCGAAGCCTGACCCTCACCCGTCCCCTAATCCTAACCCGTACGCTAACACTAACCCGCGCCCTCACACCCACGCTCCCCCTAAAGCGTTGCCATACCCTCACCTGGACCCTAAACCGTCCCCGTCCCCTAAACCTAACCCTAGCCCGAACCCTAACCCTAACCCTTCCCCGAAGCCTGACCCTCACCCGTCCCCTAATCCTAACCCGTACGCTAACACTAACCCGCGCCCTCACACGCACGCTCCCCCTAAAGCGTTGCCGTACCCTCACCTGGACCCTAAACCGTCCCCGTCCCCTAACCCTAACCCTAGCCCGAACCCTAACCCTAACCCTTCCCCGAAGCCTGACCCTCACCCGTCCCCTAATCCTAAGCCGTACGCTAACACTAACCCGCGCCCTCACACGCACGCTCCCCCTAAAGCGTTGCCGTACCCTCACCTGGACCCTAAACCGTCCCCGTCCCCTAACCCTAACCCTAGCCCGAACCCTAACCCTAACCCTTCCCCGAAGCCTGACCCTCACCCGTCCCCTAATCCTAACCCGTACGCTAACACTAACCCGCGCCCTCACACGCACGCTCCCCCTAAAGCGTTGCCGTACCCTCACCTGGACCCTAAACCGTCCCCGTCCCCTAACCCTAACCCTAGCCCGAACCCTAACGCTAACCCTTCCCCGAAGCCTGACCCTCACCCGTCCCCTAATCCTAACCCGTACGATAACACTAACCCGCGCCCTCACACGCACGCTCCCCCTAAAGCGTTGCCGTACCCTCACCTGGACCCTAAACCGTCGCCGTCCCCTAACCCTAACCCTAGCCCGAACCCTAACCCTATCACTTCCCCTAAGCATGACCCTCACCCGTCCCCTAATCCTAACCCGTACGCTAACACTAACCCGCGCCCTCACACGCACGCTCCCCCTAAAGCGTTGCCGTACCCTCTCCTGGACCCTAAACCGTCCCCGTCCCCTAACCCTAACCCTAGCCCGAACCCTAACCCTAACCCTTACCCGAAGCCTGACCCTCACCTGTGCCCTAATCCTAACCCGTACGCTAACACTAACCCGCACCCTCACACGCACGCTCCCCCTAAAGCGTTGCCGTACCCTCACCTGGACCCTAAACCGTCCCCGTCCCCTAACCCTAACCCTAGCCCGAACCCTAACCCTTCCCCGAAGCCTGACCCTCACCCGTCCCCTAATCCTAACCCGTACGCTAACACTAACCCACGCCCTCACACTCACGCTCCCCCTAAAGCATTGCCGTACCCTCACCTGGACCCTAAACCGTCCCCGTCCCCTAACCCTAACCCTAGCCCGAACCCTAACCCTAACCCTTCCCCGAAGCCTGACCCTCACCCGTCCCCTAATCCTAACCCGTACGCTAACACTAACCCACGCCCTCACACGCACGCTCCCCCTAAAGCGTTGCCGTACCCTCACTTGGACCCTAAACCGTCCCCGTCCCCTAACCCTAACCCTAGCCCGAACCCTAACCCTAACCCTTCCCCGAAGCCTGACCCTCACCCGTCCCCTAATCCTAACCCGTACGCTAACACTAACCCGCTCCCTCACACGCACGCTCCCCCTAAAGCGTTGCCGTACCCTCACCTGGACCCTAAACCTTCCCCGTCCCCTAACCCTAACCCTTGCCCGAACCCTAACCCTAACCCTTCCCCGAAGCCTGACCCTCACCCGTCCCCTAATCCTAACCCGTACGCTAACACTAACCCGCGCCCTCACACGCACGCTCCCCCTAAAGCGTTGCCGTACCCTCACCTGGACCCTAAACCGTCCCCGTCCCCTAACCCTAACCCTAGCCCGAACCCTAACCCTAACCCTTCCCCGAAGCCTGACCCTCACCCGTCCCCTAATCCTAACCCGTACGCTAACACTAACCCGCGCCCTCACACGCACGCTCCCCCTAAAGCGATGCCGTACCCTCACCTGGACCCTAAACCGTCCCCGTCCCCTAACCCTAACCCTAGCCCGAACCCTAACCCTAACCCTTCCCCGAAGTCTGACCCTCACCCGTCCCCTAATCCTAACCCGTACGCTAACACTAACCCGTGCCCTCACACGCACGCTCCCCCTAAAGCGTTGCCGTACCCTCACCTGGACCCTAAACCGTCCCCGTCCCCTAACCCTAACCCTAGCCCGAACCCTAACCCTAACCCTTCCCCGAAGCCTGACCCTCACCCGTCCCCTAATCCTAACCCGTACGCTAACACTAACCCGCGCCCTCACACCCACGCTCCCCCTAAAGCGTTGCTGTACCCTCACCTGGACCCTAAACCGTCCCCGTCCCCTAACCCTAACCCTAGCCCGATCCCTAACCCTAACCCTTCCCCGAAGCCTGACGCTCACCCGTCCCCTAATCCTAACCCGTACGTTAACACTAACCCACGCCCTCACACGCACGCTCCCCCTAAAGCGTTGCCGTACCCTCACCTGGACCCTAAACCGTCCCCGTCCCCTAACCCTAACCCTAGCCCGAACCCTAACCCTAATCCTTCCTCGAAGCCTGACCCTCACCCGTCCCCTAATCCTAACCCGTACGCTAACACTAACCCGCGCCCTCACACGCACGCTCCCCCTAAACCGTTGCCGTACCCTCACCTGGACCCTAAACCGTCCCCGTCCCCTAACCCTAACCCTAGCCCGAACCCTAACCCTAACCCTTCCCCGAAGCCTGACCCTCACCCGTCCCTTAATCCTAACCCGTACGCTAACACTAACCCGCGCCCTCACACGCACGCTCCCCCTAAACCGTTGCCGTACCCTCACCTGGACCCTAAACCGTCCCCGTCCCCTAACCCTAACCCTAGCCCGAACCCTAACACTAACACTTCCCCGAAGCCTGACCCTCACCCGTCCCCTAATCCTAACCCGTACGCTAACACTAACCCAGGCCCTCACACGCACGCTCCCCCTAAAACGTTGCCGTACCCTCACCTGGACCCTAAACCGTCCCCGTGCCCTAACCCTAACCCTAGCCCGAACCCTAACCCTAACCCTTCCCCGAAGCCTGACCCTCACCCGTCCCCTAATCCTAACCCGTACGCTAACACTAACCCGCGCCCTCACACGCACGCTCCCCCTAAAGCGTTGCCGTACCCTCACCTGGACCCTAAACCGTCCCCGTCCCCTAACCCTAACCCTAGCCCGAACCCTAACCCTAACCCTTCCCCGAAGCCTGACCCTCACCCGTCCCCAAATCCTAACCCGTACGATAACACTAACCCGCGCCCTCACACGCACGCTCCCCCTAAAGCGTTGCCGTACCCTCACCTGGACCCTAAACCGTCCCCGTCCCCTAACCCTAACCCTAGCCCGAACCCTAACCCTAACACTTCCCCTAAGCATGACCCTCACCCGTCCCCTAATCCTAACCCGTACGCTAACACTAACCCGCGCCCTCACACGCACGCTCCCCCTAAAGCGTTGCCGTACCCTCTCCTGGACCCTAAACCGTCCCCGTCCCCTAACCCTAACCCTAGCCCGAACCCTAACCCTAACCCTTCCCCGAAGCCTGACCCTCACCCGTCCCCTAATCCTAACCCGTACGCTAACACTAACCCGCGCCCTCACACGCACGCTCCCCCTAAAGCGTTGCCGTACCCTCACCTGGACCCTAAACCGTCCCCGTCCCCTAACTCTAACCCTAGCCCGAACCCTAACCCTAACCCTTCCGCGAAGCCTGACCCTCACCCGTCCCCTAATCCTAACCCGTACGCTAACACTAACCCGCGCCCTCACACGCACGCTTCCC
This sequence comes from Delphinus delphis, assembly GCF_949987515.2. Classification (NCBI taxonomy): domain Eukaryota; kingdom Metazoa; phylum Chordata; class Mammalia; order Artiodactyla; family Delphinidae; genus Delphinus; species Delphinus delphis. Next base: position 168,087 of record NW_027192945.1, on the reverse strand, counting down.
CTAAAGCGTTGCCGTACCCTCACCTGGACCCTAAACCGTCCCCGTCCCCTAACCCTAACCCTAGCCCGAACCCTAACCCTTCCCCGAAGCCTGACCCTCACCCGTATCCCTAATCCTAACCCGTACGCTAACACTAACCCGCGCCCTCACACGCACGCTCCCCCTAAAGCGTTGCCGTACCCTCACCTGGACCCTAAACCGTCCCCGTCCCCTAACCCTAACCCTAGCCCGAACCCTAACACTAAGCCTTCCCCGAAGCCTGACCCTCACTCGTCCCCTAATCCTAACGCGTACACTAACACTAACCCAGGCCCTCACACGCACGCTCCCCCTAAAGCATTGCCGTACCCTCACCTGGACCCTAAACCGTCCCCGTGCCCTAACCCTAACCCTAGCCCGAACCCTAACCCTAACCCTTCCCCGAAGCCTGACCCTCACCCGTCCCCTAATCCTAACCCGTACGCTAACACTAACCCGCGCCCTCACACGCACGCTCCCCCTAAAGCGTTGCCGTACCCTCACCTGGACCCTAAACCGTCCCCGTCCCCTAAACCTAACCCTAACCCGAACCCTAACCCTAACCCTTCCCCGAAGCCTGACCCTCACCCGTCCCCTAATCCTGACCCGTACGCTAACACTAACCCGCGCCCTCACACGCACGCTCCCCCTAAAGCGTTGCCATACCCTCACCTGGACCCTAAACCGTCCCCGTCCCCTAACCCTAACCCTAGCCCGAACCCTAACCCTAACCCTTCCCCGAAGCCTGACCCTCACCCGTCCCCTAATCCTAACCCGTACGCTAACACTAACCCACGCCCTCACACGCACGCTCCCCCTAAAGCGTTGCCGTACCCTCACCTGGACCCTAAACCGTCCCCGACCCCTAACCCTAACCGTAGCCCAAATCCTAACCCTAACCCTTCCCCGAAGCCTGACCCTCACCCATCCCCTAATCCTAACCCGTACGCTAACACTAACCCACGCCCTCACACGCACGCTCCCCCTAAAGCGTTGCCGTACCCTCACCTGGACCCTAAACCGTCCCCGTCCCCTAACCCTAACCCTAGCCCGAACCCTAACCCTAACCCTTCCCCGAAGCCTGACCCTCAACCGTCCCCTAATCCTAAGCCGTACGCTAACACTAACCCGCGCCCTCACATGCACGCTCCCCATAAAGCGTTGCCGTACCCTCACCTGGATCCTAAACCGTCCCCGTCCCCTAACCCTAACCCTAGCCCGAACCCTAACCCTTCCCCGAAGCCTGACCCTCACCCGTCCCCTAATCCTAACCCGTACGCTAACACTAACCCGCGCCCTCACACGCACGCTCCCCGTAAAGCGTTGCCGTACCCTCACCTGGACCCTAAACCGTCCCCGTCCCCTAACCCTAACCCTAGCCCAAACCCTAACCCTAACCCTTCCCCGAAGCCTGACCCTCACCCATCCCCTAATCCTAACCCGTACGCTAACACTAACCCGCGCCCTCACACGCAGGCTCCCCCTAAAGCGTTGCCGTACCCTCACCTGGACCCTAAACCGTCCCCGTCCCCTAACCCTAACCCTAGCCCGATCCCTAACCCTAACCCTTCCCCGAAGCCTGACGCTCACCCGTCCCCTAATCCTAACCCGTACGCTAACACTAACCCACGCCCTCACACGCACGCTCCCCCTAAAGCGTTGCCGTACCCTCACCTGGACCCTAAACCGTCCCTGTCCCCTAACCCTAACCCTAGCCCGAACCCTAACCCTAATCCTTCCCCGAAGCCTGACCCTCACCCGTCCCCTAATCCTAACCCGTACGCTAACACTAACCCGCGCCCTAACACGCACGCTCCCCCTAAACCGTTGCCGTACCCTCACCTGGACCCTATACCGTCCCCTCCCCTAACCCTAACCCTAGCCCGAACCCATACCCTAACCCTTCCCCGAAGCCTGACCCTCACCCGTCCCCTAATCCTAACCCGTACGCTAACACTAACCCGCGCCCTCACACACACGCTCCCCCTAAAGCGTTGCCGTACCCTCACCTGGACCCTAAACCGTCCCCGTCCCCTAACCCTAACCCTAGCCCGAACCCTAACCCTAACCCTTCCCCGAAGCCTGACACTCACCCGTCCCCTAATCCTAACCCGTACGCTAACACTAACCCACGCCCTCACACGCACGCTCCCCCTAAAGCGTTGCCGTACCCTCACCTGGACCCTAAACCGTCCCCGTCCCCTAACCCTAACCCTAGCCCGAACCCTAACCCTAACCCTTCCCCGAAGCCTGACCCTCACCCGTCCCCTAATCCTAAGCCGTACGCTAACACTAACCCGCGCCCTCACACGCACGCTCCCCCTAAAGCGTTGCCGTACCCTCACCTGGACCCTAAACCGTCCCCGTCCCCTAACCCTAACCCTAGCCCGAACCCTAACCCTAACCCTTCCCCGAAGTCTGACCCTCACCCGTCCCCTAATCCTAACCCGTACGCTAACACTAACCCGCGCCCTCACACGCACGCTCCCCCTAAAGCGTTGCCGTACCCTCACCTGGACCCTAAACCGTCCCCGTACCCTAACCCTAACCCTAGCCCGAACCCTAACCCTAACCCTTCCCCGAAGCCTGACCCTCACCCTTCCCCTAATCCTAACCCGTACGCTAACACTAACCCGCGCCCTCACACCCACGCTCCCCCTAAAGCGTTGCCGTACCCTCACCTGGACCCTAAACCGTCCCCGTCCCCTAACCCTAACCCTAGCCCGACCCCTAACCCTAACCCTTCCCCGAAGCCTGACGCTCACCCGTCCCCTAATCCTAACCCGTACGCTAACACTAACCCACGCCCTCACACGCACGCTCCCCCTAAAGCGTTGCCGTACCCTCACCTGGACCCTAAACCGTCCCCGTCCCCTAACCCTAACCCTAGCCCGAACCCTAACCCTAATCCTTCCCCGAAGCCTGACCCTCACCCGTCCCCTAATCCTAACCCGTACGCTAACACTAACCCGCGCCCTCACACGCACGCTCCCCCTAAACCGTTGCCGTACCCTCACCTGGACCCTAAACCGTCCCCGTCCCCTAACCCTAACCCTAGCCCGAACCCTAACCCTAACCCTTCCCCGAAGCCTGACCCTCACCCGTCCCCTAATCCTAACCCGTACGCTAACACTAACCCGCGCCCTCACACACACGCTCCCCCTAAAGCGTTGCCGTACCCTCACCTGGACCCTAAACCGTCCCCGTCCCCTAACCCTAACCCTAGCCCGAACCCTAACCCTAACCCTTCCCCGAAGCCTGACCCTCACCCGTCCCCTAATCCTAACCCGTACGCTAACACTAACCCACGCCCTCACACGCACGCTTCCCCTAAAGCGTTGCCGTACCCTCACCTGGACCCTAAACCGTCCCCGTCCCCTAACCCTAACCCTAGCCCGAACCCTAACCCTAACCCTTCCCAGAAGCCTGACCCTCACCCGTCCCCTAATCCTAACCCGTTCGCTAACACTAACCCACGCCCTCACACGCATGCTCCCCCTAAAGCGTTGCCGTACCCTCACCTGGACCCTAAACCGTCCCCGTCCCCTAACCCTAGCCCGAACCCTAACCCTAACCCTTCCCCGAAGCCTGACCCTCACCCGTCCCCTAATCCTAACCCGTACGCTAACACTAACCCGCGCCCTCACACGCACGCTCCCCCTAAACCGTTGCCGTACCCTCACCTGGACCCTAAACCGTCCCCGTCCCCTAACCCTAACCCTAGCCCGAACCCTAACCCTAACCCTTCCCCGAAGCCTGACCCTCACCCGTCCCCTAATCCTAACCCGTACGCTAACACTAACCCGCGCCCTCACACACACGCTCCCCCTAAAGCGTTGCCGTACCCTCACCTGGACCCTAAACCGTCCCCGTCCCCTAACCCTAACCCTAGCCCGAACCCTAACCCTAACCCTTCCCCGAAGCCTGACCCTCACCCGTCCCCTAATCCTAACCCGTATGCTAACACTAACCCGCGCCCTCACACGCACGCTCCCCCTAAAGCGTTGCCGTACCCTCACCTGGACCCTAAACCGTCCCCGTCCCCTAACACTAACCCTAGCCCGAACCCTAACCCTAACCCTTCCCCGAAGCCTGACCCTCACCCGTCCCCTAATCCTAACCCGTACGCTAACACTAACCCACGCCCTCACACGCACGCTCCCCCTAAAGCGTTGCCGTACCCTCACCTGGACCCTAAACCGTCCCCGTCCCCTAACCCTAACCCTAGCCCGAACCCTAACCCTAACCCTTCCCCGAAGCCTGACCCTCACCCGTCCCCTAATCCTAACCCGTACGCTAACACTAACCCGCGCCCTCACACGCACGCTCCCCCTAAAGCGTTGCCGTACCCTCACCTGGACCCTAAACCTTCCCCGTCCCCTAACCCTAACCCTTGCCCGAAACCTAACCCTAACCCTTCCCCGAAGCCTGACCCTCACCCGTCCCCTAATCCTAACCCGTACGCTAACACTAACCTGCGCCCTCACACGCACGCTCCCCCTAAAGCGTTGCCGTACCCTCACCTGGACCCTAAACCGTCCCCGTCCCCTAACCCTAACCCTAGCCCGAACCCTAACCCTAACCCTTCCCCGAAGCCTGACCCTCACCCGTCCCCTAATCCTAACCCGTACGCTAACACTAACCCGCGCCCTCACACGCACGCTCCCCTAAACCGTTGCCGTACCCTCACCTGGACCCTATACCGTCCCCGTCCCCTAACCCTAACCCTAGCCCGAACCCTAACCCTAACCCTTCCCCGAAGCCTGACCCTCACCCGTCCCCTAATCCTAACCCGTACGCTAACACTAACCCGCGCCCTCACACACACGCTCCCCCTAAAGCGTTGCCGTACCCTCACCTGGACCCTAAACCGTCCCCGTCCCCTAACCCTAACCCTAGCCCGAACCATAACCCTAACCCTTCCCCGAAGCCTGACACTCACCCGTCCCCTAATCCTAACCCGTACGCTAACACTAACCCACGCCCTCACACGCACGCTCGCCCTAAAGCGTTGCCGTACCCTCACCTGGACCCTAAACCATCCCCGTCCCCTAACCCTAACCCTAGCCCGAACCCTAACCCTAACCCTTCCCCGAAGCCTGACCCTCACCCGTCCCCTAATCCTAACCCGTACGCTAACACTAACCCACGCCCTCACACGCACGCTCCCCCTAAAGCGTTGCCGTACCCTCACCTGGACCCTAAACCGTCCCCGTCCCCTAACCCTAACCCTAGCGCGAACCCTAAACCTAATCCTTCCCCGAAGCCTGACCCTCACCCGTCCCCTAATCCTAAGCCGTACGCTAACACTAACCCGCGCCCTCACACGCACGCTCCCCCTAAAGCGTTGCCGTACCCTCACCTGGACCCTAAACCGTCCCCGTCCCCTAACCCTAACCCTAGCCCGAACCCTAACCCTAACCCTTCCCCGAAGCCTGACCCTCACCCGTCCCCTAATCCTAACCCGTACGCTAACACTAACCCACGCCCTCACACGCACGCTCACCCTAAAGCGTTGCCGTACCCTCACCTGGACCCTAAACCGTCCCCGTCCCCTAACCCTAACCCTAGCCCGAACCCTAACCCTAACCCTTCCCCAAAGCCTGACCCTCACCCGTCCCCTAATCCTAACCCGTACGCTAACACTAACCCACACCCTCACACGCACGCTCCCCCTAAAGCGTTGCCGTACCCTCACCTGGACCCTAAAGCGTCCCCGTCCCCTAACCCTAACCCTAGCCCGAACCCTAACCCTAACCCTTCCCCGAAGCCTGACCCTCACCCGTGCCCTAATCCTAACCCGTACGCTAACACTAACCCGCGAGCTCACACGCACGCTCCCCCTAAAGCGTTGCCGTACCCTCACCTGGACCCTAAACCGTCCCCTTCCCCTAACCCTAACCCTTGCCCGAAACCTAACCCTAACCCTTCCCCGAAACCTGACCCTCACCCGTCCCCTAATCCTAACCCGTACGCTAACACTAACCCGCGCCCTCACACGCACGCTCCCCCTAAAGCGTTGCCGTACCCTCACCTGGACCCTAAACCGTCCCCGTCCCCTAACCCTAACCCTAGCCCGAACCCTAACCCTAACCCTTCCCCGAAGTCTGACCCTCACCCGTCCCCTAATCCTAACCCGTACGCTAACCCTAACCCGCGCCCTCACACGCACGCTCCCCCTAAAGCGTTGCCGTACCCTCACCTGGACCCTAAACCGTCCCCGTCCCCTAACCCTAACCCTAGCCCGAACCCTAACCCTAACCCTTCCCCGAAGCCTGACCCTCACCCGTCCCCTAATCCTAACCCGTACGCTAACACTAACCCGCGCCCTCACACCCACGCTCCCCCTAAAGCGTTGCCGTACCCTCACCTGGACCCTAAACCGTCCCCGTCCCCTAACCCTAACCCTAGCCCGAACCCTAACCCTAACTCTTCCCCGAAGCATGACCCTCACCCGTCCCCTAATCCTAACCCGTACGCTAACACTAACCCGCGAGCTCACACGCACGCTCCCCCTAAAGCGTTGCCGTACCCTCACCTGGACCCTAAACCGTCCCCGTCCCCTAACCCTAACCCTAGCCCGAACCCTAACCCTAACCCTTGCCCGAAGCCTGACCCTCACCCGTCCCCTAATCCTAACCCGTACGTTAACACTAACCCGCGCCCTCACACCCACGCTCCCCTAAAGCGTTGCCGTACCCTCACCTGGACCCTAAACCGTCCCCGTCCCCTAACCCTAACCCTAGCCCGAACCCTAACCCTAACCCTTCCCCGAAGCCTGACCCTCACCCGTCCCCTAATCCTAACCCGTACGCTAACACTAACCCGCGCCCTCACACGCACGCTCCCCCTAAAGCGTTACCGTACCCTCACCTGGACCCTAAACCGTCCCCGTCCCCTAACCCTAACCCTAGCCCAAACCCTAACCCTAACCCTTCCCCGAAGCCTGACCCTCACCCGTCCCCTAATCCTAAGCCGTACGCTAACACTAAACCGCGCCCTCACACGCACGCTCCCCCTAAAGCGTTGCCGTACCCTCACCTGGACCCTAAACCGTCCCCGTCCCCTAACCCTAACCCTAGCCCGAACCCTAACCCTAACCCTTCCCCGAAGCCTGACCCTCACCCGTCCCCTAATCCTAACCCGTACGCTAACACTAACCCGCGCCCTCACACGCACGCACCCCCTAAAGCGTTGCCGTACCCTCACTTGGACCCTAAACCTTCCCCGTCCCCTAACCCTAACCCTTGCCCGAAACCTAACCCTAACCCTTCCCCGAAGCCTGACCCTCACCCGTCCCCTAATCCTAACCCGTACGTTAACCCTAACCCGCGCCCTCACACGCACGCTCCCCCTAAAGCGTTGCCGTACCCTCACCTGGACCCTAAACCGTCCCCGTCCCCTAACCCTAACCCTAGCCCGAACCCTAACCCTAACCCTTCCCCGAAGCCTGACCCTCACCCGTCCCCTAATCCTAACCCGTACGCTAACACTAACCCGCGCCCTCACACCCACGCTCCCCCTAAAGCGTTGCCGTACCCTCACCTGGACCCTAAACCGTCCCCGTCCCCTAACCCTAACCCTAGCCCGAACCCTAACCCTAACGCTTCCCCGAAGCATGACCCTCACCCGTCCCCTAATCCTAACCCGTACGCTAACACTAACCCGCGAGCTCACACGCACGCTCCCCCTAAAGCGTTGCCGTACCCTCACCTGGACCCTAAACCGTCCCCGTCCCCTAACCCTAACCCTAGCCCGAACCCTAACCCTAACCCTTCCCCGAAGCCTGACCCTCACCCGTCCCCTAATCCTAACCCGTACGTTAACACTAACCCGCGCCCTCACACCCACGCTCCCCTAAAGCGTTGCCGTACCCTCACCTGGACCCTAAACCGTCCCCGTCCCCTAACCCTAACCCTAGCCCGAACCCTAACCCTAACCCTTCCCCGAAGCCTGACCCTCACCCGTCCCCTAATCCTAACCCGTACGCTAACACTAACCCGCGCCCTCACACGCACGCTCCCCCTAAAGCGTTACCGTACCCTCACCTGGACCCTAAACCGTCCCCGTCCCCTAACCCTAACCCTAGCCCAAACCCTAACCCTAACCCTTCCCCGAAGCCTGACCCTCACCCATCCCCTAATCCTAACCCGTACGCTAACACTAACCCGCGCCCTCACACCCACGCTCCCCCTAAAGCGTTGCCGTACCCTCACCTGGACCCTAAACCGTCCCCGTCCCCTAACCCTAACCCTAGCCCGATCCCTAACCCTAACCCTTCCCCGAAGCCTGACGCTCACCCGTCCCCTAATCCTAACCCGTACGCTAACACTAACCCACGCCCTCACACGCACGCTCCCCCTAAAGCGTTGCCGTACCCTCACCTGGACCCTAAACCGTCCCTGTCCCCTAACCCTAACCCTAGCCCGAACCCTAACCCTAATCCTTCCCCGAAGCCTGACCCTCACCCGTCCCCTAATCCTAACCCGTACGCTAACACTAACCCGCGCCCTAACACGCACGCTCCCCCTAAACCGTTGCCGTACCCTCACCTGGACCCTATACCGTCCCCGTCCCCTAACCCTAACCCTAGCCCGAACCCTAACCCTAACCCTTCCCCGAAGCCTGACCCTCACCCGTCCCCTAATCCTAACCCGTACGCTAACACTAACCCGCGCCCTCACACACACGCTCCCCCTAAAGCGTTGCCGTACCCTCACCTGGACCCTAAACCGTCCCCGTCCCCTAACCCTAACCCTAGCCCGAACCCTAACCCTAACCCTTCCCCGAAGCCTGACACTCACCCGTCCCCTAATCCTAACCCGTACGCTAACACTAACCCACGCCCTCACACGCACGCTCCCCCTAAAGCTTTGCCGTACCCTCACCTAGACCCTAAACCGTCCCCGTCCCCTAACCCTAACCCTAGCCCGAACCCTAACCCTAATCCTTCCCCGAAGCCTGACCCTCACCCGTCCCCTAATCCTAAGCCGTACGCTAACACTAAACCGCGCCCTCACACGCACGCTCCCCCTAAAGCGTTGCCGTACCCTCACCTGGACCCTAAACCGTCCCCGTCCCCTAACCCTAACCCTAGCCCGAACCCTAACCCTAACCCTTCCCCGAAGCCTGACCCTCACCCGTCCCCTAATCCTAACCCGTACGCTAACACTAACCCACGCCCTCACACGCACGCTCCCCCTAAAGCGTTGCCGTACCCTCACCTGGACCCTAAACCGTCCCCGTCCCCTAACCCTAACCCTAGCCCGAACCCTAACCCTAACCCTTCCCCGAAGCCTGACCCTCACCCGTCCCCTAATCCTAACCCGTACGCTAACACTAACCCGCGCCCTCACACGCACGCTCCCCCTAAAGCGTTGCCGTACCCTCACCTGGACCCTAAACCGTCCCCGTCCCCTAACCCTAACCCTTGCCCGAAACCTAACCCTAACCCTTCCCCGAAGCCTGACCCTCACCCGTCCCCTAATCCTAACCCGTACGCTAACACTAACCCGCGCCCTCACACGCACGCTCCCCCTAAAGCGTTGCCGTACCCTCACCTGGACCCTAAACCGTCCCCGTCCCCTAACCCTAACCCTAGCCCGAACCCTAACCCTAACCCTTCCCCGAAGTCTGACCCTCACCCGTCCCCTAATCCTAACCCGTACGCTAACACTAACCCGCGCCCTCACACGCACGCTCCCCCTAAAGCGTTGCCGTACCCTCACCTGGACCCTAAACCGTCCCCGTCCCCTAACCCTAACCCTAGCCCGAACCCTAACCCTAACCCTTCCCCGAAGCCTGACCCTCACCCGTCCCCTAATCCTAAGCCGTACGCTAACACTAACCCGCGCCCTCACACGCACGCTCCCCCTAAAGCGTTGCCGTACCCTCACCTGGACCCTAAACCGTCCCCGTCCCCTAACCCTAACCCTAGCCCGAACCCTAACCCTAACTCTTCCCCGAAGCATGACCCTCACCCGTCCCCTAATCCTAACCCGTACGCTAACACTAACCCGCGAGCTCACACGCACGCTCCCCCTAAAGCGTTGCCGTACCCTCACCTGGACCCTAAACCGTCCCCTTCCCCTAACCCTAACCCTAGCCCGAACCCTAACCCTAACCCTTCCCCGAAGCCTGACCCTCACCCGTCCCCTAATCCTAACCCGTACGTTAACACTAACCCGCGCCCTCACACCCACGCTCCCCTAAAGCGTTGCCGTACCCTCACCTGGACCCTAAACCGTCCCCGTCCCCTAACCCTAACCCTAGCCCGAACCCTAACCCTAACCCTTCCCCGAAGCCTGACCCTCACCCGTCCCCTAATCCTAACCCGTACGCTAACACTAACCCGCCCCCTCACACACACGCTCCCCCTAAAGCGTTACCGTACCCTCACCTGGACCCTAAACCGTCCCCGTCCCCTAACCCTAACCCTAGCCCAAACCCTAACCTTAACCCTTCCCCGAAGCCTGACCCTCACCCATCCCCTAATCCTAACCCGTACGCTAACACTAACCCGCGCCCTCACACGCACGCTCCCCCTAAAGCGTTGCCGTACCCTCACCTGGACCCTAAACCGTCCCCGTCCCCTAACCCTAACCCTAGCCCGATCCCTAACCCTAACCCTTCCCCGAAGCATGACGCTCACCCGTCCCCTAATCCTAACCCGTACGCTAAAACTAACCCACGCCCTCACACGCACGCTCCCCCTAAAGCGTTGCCGTACCCTCACCTGGACCCTAAACCGTCCCTGTCCCCTAACCCTAACCCTAGCCCGAACCCTAACCCTAATCCTTCCCCGAAGCCTGACCCTCACCCGTCCCCTAATCCTAACCCGTACGCTAACACTAACCCGCGCCCTAACACGCACGCTCCCCCTAAACCGTTGCCGTACCCTCACCTGGACCCTATACCGTCCCCGTCCCCTAACCCTAACCCTAGCCCGAACCCTAACCCTAACCCTTCCCCGAAGCCTGACCCTCACCCGTCCCCTAATCCTAACCCGTACGCTAACACTAACCCGCGCCCTCACACACACGCTCCCCCTAAAGCGTTGCCGTACCCTCACCTGGACCCTAAACCGTCCCCGTCCCCTAACCCTAACCCTAGCCCGAACCCTAACCCTAACCCTTCCCCGAAGCCTGACCCTCACCCGTCCCCTAATCCTAACCCGTACGCTAACACTAACCCACGCCCTCACACGCACGCTCGCCCTAAAGCGTTGCCGTACCCTCACCTGGACCCTAAACCATCCCCGTCCCCTAACCCTAACCCTAGCCCGAACCCTAACCCTAACCCTTCCCCGAAGCCTGACCCTCACCCGTCCCCTAATCCTAACCCGTACGCTAACACTAACCCACGCCCTCACACGCACGCTCCCCCTAAAGCGTTGCCGTACCCTCACCTGGACCCTAAACCGTCCCCGTCCCCTAACCCTAACCCTAGCCCGAACCCTAACCCTAACCCTTCCCCGAAGCCTGACCCTCACCCGTCCCCTAATTCTAAGCCGTACGCTAACACTAACCCGCGCCCTCACACGCACGCTCCCCCTAAAGCGTTGCCGTACCCTCACCTGGACCCTAAACCGTCCCCGTCCCCTAACCCTAACCCTAGCCCGAACCCTAACCCTAACCCTTCCCCGAAGTCTGACCCTCACCCGTCCCCTAATCCTAACCCGTACGCTAACACTAACCCGCGCCCTCACACGCACGCTCCCCCTAAAGCGTTGCCGTACCCTCACCTGGACCCTAAACCGTCCCCGTCCCCTAACCCTAACCCTAGCCCGAACCCTAACACTAACCCTTCCCCGAAGCCTGACCCTCACCCTTCCCCTAATCCTAACCCGTACGCTAACACTAACCCGCGCCCTCACACCCAAGCTCCCCCTAAAGCGTTGCCGTACCCTCACCTGGACCCTAAACCGTCCCCGTCCCCTAACCCTAACCCTAGCCCGACCCCTAACCCTAACCCTTCCCCGAAGCCTGACGCTCACCCGTCCCCTAATCCTAACCCGTACGCTAACACTAACCCACGCCCTCACACGCACGCTCCCCCTAAAGCGTTGCCGTACCCTCACCTGGACCCTAAACCGTCCCCGTCCCCTAACCCTAACCCTAGCCCGAACCCTAACCCTAATCCTTCCCCGAAGCCTGACCCTCACCCGTCCCCTAATCCTAACCCGTACGCTAACACTAACCCGCGCCCTCACACGCACGCTCCCCCTAAAGCGTTGCCGTACCCTCACCTGGACCCTAAACCGTCCCCGTCCCCTAACCCTAACCCTAGCCCGAACCCTAACCCTAACCCTTCCCCGAAGCCTGACCCTCACCCGTCCCCTAATCCTAACCCGTACGCTAACACTAACCCGCGCCCTCACACACACGCTCCCCCTAAAGCGTTGCCGTACCCTCACCTGGACCCTAAACCGTCCCCGTCCCCTAACCCTAACCCTAGCCCGAACCCTAACCCTAACCCTTCCCCGAAGCCTGACCCTCACCCGTCCCCTAATCCTAACCCGTCCGCTAACACTAACCCACGCCCTCACACGCACGCTTCCCCTAAAGCGTTGCCGTACCCTCACCTGGACCCTAAACCGTCCCCGTCCCCTAACCCTAACCCTAGCCCGAACCCTAACCCTAACCCTTCCCAGAAGCCTGACCCTCACCCGTCCCCTAATCCTAACCCGTTCGCTAACACTAACCCACGCCCTCACACGCATGCTCCCCCTAAAGCGTTGCCGTACCCTCACCTGGACCCTAAACCGTCCCCGTCCCCTAACCCTAGCCCGAACCCTAACCCTAACCCTTCCCCGAAGCCTGACCCTCACCCGTCCCCTAATCCTAACCCGTACGCTAACACTAACCCGCGCCCTCACACGCACGCTCCCCCTAAAGCGTTGCCGTACCCTCACCTGGACCCTAAACCTTCCCCGTCCCCTAACCGTAACCCTTGCCCGAACCCTAACCCTAACCCTTCCCCGAAGCCTGACCCTCACCCGTCCCCTAATCCTAACCCGTACGCTAACACTAACCCGCGCCCTCACACGCACGCTCCCCCTAAAGCGTTGCCGTACCCTCACCTGGACCCTAAACCGTCCCCATCCCCTAACCCTAACCCTAGCCCGATCCCTAACCCTAACCCTTCCCCGAAGCCTGACACTCACCCGTCCCCTAATCCTAACCCGTACGCTAACGCTAACCCACGCCCTCACACGCACGCTCCCCCTAAACCGTTGCCGTACCCTCACCTGGACCCTAAACCGTCCCCGTCCCCTAACCCTAACCCTAGCCCGAACCCTAACCCTAACCCTTCCCCGAAGCCTGACCCTCACCCGTCCCCTAATCCTAACCCGTACGCTAACATTAACCCGCGCCCTCACACGCACGCTCCCCCTAAAGCGTTGCCGTACCCTCACCTGGACCCTAAACCGTCCCCGTCCCCTAACCCTAACCCTAGCCCGAACCCTAACCCTAACCCTTCCCTGAAGTCTGACCCTCACCCGTCCCCTAATCCTAACCCGTACGCTAACACTAACCCGCGCCCTCACACGCACGCTCCCCCTAAAGCGTTGCCGTACCCTCACCTGGACCCTAAACCGTCCCCGTCCCCTAACCCTAACCCTAGCCCGAACCCTAACCCTAACACTTCCCCGAAGCCTGACCCTCACCCGTCCCCTAATCCTAACCCGTACGCTAACACTAACCCGCGCCCTCACACGCACGCTCCCCCTAAAGCGTTGCCGTACCCTCACCTGGACCCTAAACCGTCCCCGTCCCCTAACCCTAACCCTAGCCCGATCCCTAACCCTAACCCTTCCCCGAAGCCTGACGCTCACCCGTCCCCTAATCCTAACCCGTACGCTAACACTAACCCACGCCCTCACACGCACGCTCGCCCTAAAGCGTTGCCGTACCCTCACCTGGACCCTAAACCGTCCCCGTCCCCGTCCCCTAACCCTAGCCCGAACCCTAACCCTAATCCTTCCCCGAAGCCTGACCCTCACCCGTCCCCTAATCCTAACCCGTACGCTAACACTAACCCGCGCCCTCACACGCACGCTCCCCCTAAAGCGTTGCCGTACCCTCACCTGGACCCTAAACCGTCCCCGTCCCCTAACCCTAACCCTAGCCCGAACCCTAACCCTAACCCTTCCCCGAAGCCTGACCCTCACCCGTCCCCTAATCCTAACCCGTACGTTAACACTAACCCGCGCCCTCACACGCACGCTCCCCCTAAACCGTTGCCGTACCCTCACCTGGACCCTAAACCGTCCCCGTCCCCTAACCCTAACCCTAGCCCGAACCCTAACCCTAACCCTTCCCCGAAGCCTGACCCTCACCCGTCCCCTAATCCTAACCCGTACGCTAACACTAACCCGCGCACTCACACGCACGCTCCCCCTAAAGCGTTGCCGTACCCTCACCTGGACCCTAAACCGTCCCCGTCCCCTAACCCTAACCCTAGCCCGAACCCTAACCCTAACCCTTCCCCGAAGCCTGACCCTCACCCGTCCCCTAATCCTAACCCGTACGCTAACACTAACACGCGCCCTCACACGCACGCTCCCCCTAAAGCGTTGCTGTACCCTCACCTGGACCCTAAACCGTCCCCGTCCCCTAACCCTAACCCTAGCCCGAACCCTAACCCTAACCCTTCCCCGAAGCCTGACCCTCACCCGTCCCCTAATCCTAACCCGTACGCTAACATTAACCCGCGCCCTCACACGCACACTCCCCCTAAAGCGTTGCCGTACCCTCACCTGGACCCTAAACCGTCCCCGTCCCCTAACCCTAACCCTAGCCCGAACCCTAACCCTAATCCTTCCCCGAAGCCTGACCCTCACCCGTCCCCTAATCCTAACCCGTACGCTAACACTAACCCGCGCCCTCACACGCACGCTCCCCCTAAACCGTTGCCGTACCCTCACCTGGACCCGAAACCGTCCCCGTCCCCTAACCCTAACCCTGGCCCGAACCCTAACCCTAACCCTTCCCCGAAGCCTGAACCTCACCCGTCCCCTAATCCTAACCCGTACGCTAACACTAACCCACGCCCTCACACGCACGCTCGCCCTAAAGCGTTGCCGTACCCTCACCTGGACCCTAAACCGTCCCCGTCCCCTAACCCTAACCCTAGCCCGAACCCTAACCCTAAACCTTCCCCGAAGCCTGACCCTCACCCGACCCCTAATCCTAACCCGTACGCTAACACTAACCCACGCCCTCACACGCACGCTCCCCCTAAAGCGTTGCCGTACCCTCACCTGGACCCTAAACCGTCCCCGTCCCCTAACCCTAACCCTAGCCCGATCCCTAACCCTAACCCTTCCCCGAAGCCTGACACTCACCCGTCCCCTAATCCTAACCCGTACGCTAACGCTAACCCACGCCCTCACACGCACGCTCCCCCTAAACCGTTGCCGTACCCTCACCTGGACCCTAAACCGTCCCCGTCCCCTAACCCTAACCCTAGCCCGAACCCTAACCCTAACCCTTCCCCGAAGCCTGACCCTCACCCGTCCCCTAATCCTAACCCGTACGCTAACATTAACCCGCGCCCTCACACGCACACTCCCCCTAAAGCGTTGCCGTACCCTCACCTGGACCCTAAACCGTCCCCGTCCCCTAACCCTAACCCTAGCCCGAACCCTAACCCTAACCCTTCCCCGAAGTCTGACCCTCACCCGTCCCCTAATCCTAACCCGTACGCTAACACTAACCCGCGCCCTCACACGCACGCTCCCCCTAAAGCGTTGCCGTACCCTCACCTGGACCCTAAACCGACCCCGTCCCCTAACCCTAACCCTAGCCCGAACCCTAACCCTAACACTTCCCCGAAGCCTGACCCTCACCCGTCCCCTAATCCTAACCCGTACGCTAACACTAACCCGCGCCCTCACACGCACGCTCCCCCTAAAGCGTTGCCGTACCCTCACCTGGACCCTAAACCGTCCCCGTCCCCTAACCCTAACCCTAGCCCGATCCCTAACCCTAACCCTTCCCCGAAGCCTGACGCTCACCCGTCCCCTAATCCTAACCCGTACGCTAACACTAACCCACGCCCTCACACGCACGCTCCCCCTAAAGCGTTGCCGTACCCTCACCTGGACCCTAAACCGTGCCCGTCCCCTAACCCTAACCCTAGCCCGAACCCTAACCCTAACTCTTCCCCGAAGCCTGACCCTCACCCGTCCCCTAATCCTAACCCGTACGCTAACACTAACCCACGCCCTCACACGCACGCTCCCCCTAAAGAGTTGCCGTACCCTCACCTGGACCCTAAACCGTCCCCGTCCCCTAACCCTAACCCTAGCCCGAACCCTAACCCTAACCCTTCCCCGAAGCCTGACCCTCACCCGTCCCCTAATCCTAACCCGTATGCTAACACTAACCCGCGCCCTCACACGCACGCTCCCCCTAAAGCGTTGCCGTACCCTCACCTGGACCCTAAACCTTCCCCGTCCCCTAACCCTAACCCTTGCCCGAACCCTAACCCTAACCCTTCCCCGAAGCCTGACCCTCACCCGTCCCCTAATCCTAACCCGTACGCTAACACTAACCCGCGCCCTCACACGCACGCTCCCCCTAAAGCGTTGCCGTACCCTCACCTGGACCCTAAACCGTCCCCGTCCCCTAACCCTAACCCTAGCCCGATCCCTAACCCTAACCCTTCCTCGAAGCCTGACCCTCACCCGTCCCCTAATCCTAACCCGTACGCTAACACTAACCCACGCCCTCACACGCACGCTCCCCCTAAAGCGTTGCCGTACCCTCACCTGGACCCTAAACCGTCCCCGTCCCCTAACCCTAACCCTAGCCCGATCCCTAACCCTAACCCTTCCCCGAAGCCTGACGCTCACCCGTCCCATAATCCTAAGCCGTACGCTAACACTAACCCGCGCCCTCACACGCACGCTCCCCCTAAAGCGTTGCCGTACCCTCACCGGGACGCTAAACCGTCCCCATCCCCTAACCCTAACCCTAGCCCAAACCCTAACCCTAACCCTTCCCCGAAGCCTGACCCTCACCCGTCCCCTAATCCTAAGCCGTACGCTAACACTAACCCGCGCCCTCACACGCACTCTCCCCCTAAAGCGTTGCCGTACCCTCACCTCGACCCTAAACCGTCCCCGTCCCCTAACCCTAACCCTAGCCCGAACCCTAACCCTAACCCTTCCCCGAAGCCTGACCCTCACCCGTCCCCTAATCCTAACCCGTACGCTTACACTAACCCGCGCCCTCACACGCACGCTACCCCTAAAGCGTTGCCGTACCCTCACCTGGACCCTAAACCATCCCCGTCCCCTAACCCTAACCCTAGCCCGTACCCTAACCCTAACCCTTCCCCGAAGCCTGACCCTCACCCGTCCCCTAATCCTAACCCGTACGTTAACACTAACCCGCGCCCTCACACGCACGCTCCCCCTAAACCGTTGCCGTACCCTCACCTGGACCCTAAACCGTCCCCGTCCCCTAACCCTAACCCTAGCCCGAACCCTAACCCTAACCCTTCCCCGAAGCCTGACCCTCACCCGTCCCCTAATCCTAACCCGTACGCTAACACTAACCCGCGCCCTCACACGCACGCTCCCCCTAAAGCGTTGCCGTACCCTCACCTGGACCCGAAACCGTCCCCGTCCCCTATCCCTAACCCTAGCCCGAACCCTAACCCTAACCCTTCCCCGAAGCCTGACCCTCACCCGTCCCCTAATCCTAACCCGTACGCTAACACTAACCCGCGCCCTCACACGCACGCTCCCCCTAAAGCGTTGCCGTACCCTCACCTGGACCCTAAACCGTCCCCGTCCCCTAACCCTAACCCTAGCCCGAACCCTAACCCTAACCCTTCCCCGAAGCCTGACCCTCACCCGTCCCCTAATCCTAACCCGTACGCTAACATTAACCCGCGCCCTCACACGCACGCTCCCCCTAAAGCGTTGCCGTACCCTCACCTGGACCCTAAACCGTCCCCGTCCCCTAACCCTAACCCTAGCCCGAACCCTAACCCTAACCCTTCCCCGAAGCCTGACCCTCACCCGTCCCCTAATCCTAACCCGTACGATAACACTAACCCGCGCCCTCACACGCACGCTCCCCCTAAAGCGTTGCCGTACCCTCACCTGGACCCTAAACCGTCCCCGTCCCCTAACCCTAACCCTAGCCCGAACCCTAACCCTAATCCTTCCCCGAAGCCTGACCCTCACCCGTCCCCTAATCCTAACCCGTACGCTAACACTAACCCGCGCCCTCACACGCACGCTCCCCCTAAACCGTTGCCGTACCCTCACCTGGACCCGAAACCGTCCCCGTCCCCTAACCCTAACCCTGGCCCGAACCCTAACCCTAACCCTTCCCCGAAGCCTGACCATCACCCGTCCCCTAATCCTAACCCGTACGCTAACACTAACCCGCGCCCTCACACCCACGCTCCCCCTAAAGCGTTGCCGTTCCCTCACCTGGGCCCTAAACCGTCCCCGTCCCCTAACCCTAACCCTAGCCCGAACCCTAACCCTAACCCTTCCCCGAAGCCTGACCCTCACCCGTCCCCTAATCCTAACCCGTACGCTAACACTAACCCACGCCCTCACACGCACGCTCGCCCTAAAGCGTTGCCGTACCCTCACCTGGACCCTAAACCGTCCCCGTCCCCTAACCCTAACCCTAGCCCGAACCCTAAACCTAACCCTTCCCCGAAGCCTGACCCTCACCCGTCCCCTAATCCTAACCCGTACGCTAACACTAACCCGCGCCCTCACACGCACGCTCCCCCTAAAGCGTTGCCGTACCCTCACCTGGACCCTAAACCGTCCCCGTCCCCTAACCCTAACCCTAGCCCGAACCCTAACCCTAACACTTCCCCGAAGCCTGACCCTCACCCGTCCCCTAATCCTAACCCGTACGCTAACACTAACCCGCGCCCTCACACCCACGCTCCCCCTAAAGCGTTGCCGTACCCTCACCTGGACCCTAAACCTTCCCCGTCCCCTAACCCTAACCCTTGCCCGAACCCTAACCCTAACCCTTCCCCGAAGCCTGACCCTCACCCGTCCCCTAATCCTAACCCGTACGCTAACACTAACCCGCGCCCTCACACGCACGCTCCCCCTAAAGCGTTGCCGTACCCTCACCTGGACCCTAAACCGTCCCCGTCCCCTAACCCTAACCCTAGCCCGATCCCTAACCCTAAACCTTCCTCGAAGCCTGACCCTCACCCGTCCCCTAATCCTAACCCGTACGCTAACACTAACCCACGCCCTCACACGCACGCTCCCCCTAAAGCGTTGCCGTACCCTCACCTGGACCCTAAACCGTCCCCGTCCCCTAACCCTAACCCTAGCCCGATCCCTAACCCTAACCCTTCCCCGAAGCCTGACCCTCACCCGTCCCCTAATCCTAACCCGTACGCTAACACTAACCCGCGCCCTCACACGCACGCTCCCCCTAAAGCGTTGCCGTACCCTCACCTGGACCCTAAACCGTCCCCGTCCCCTAACCCTAACCCTAGCCCGAACCCTAACCCTAACCCTTCCCCGAAGCCTGACCCTCACCCGTCCCCTAATCCTAACCCGTACGCTAACACTAACCCACGCCCTCACACGCACGCTCCCCCTAAAGCGTTGCCGTACCCTCACCTGGACCCTAAACCGTCCCCGTCCCCTAACCCTAACCCTAGCCCGATCCCTAACCCTAACCCTTCCCCGAAGCCTGACCCTCACCCGTCCCCTAATCCTAACCCGTACGCTAACATTAACCCGCGCCCTCACACGCACGCTCCCCCTAAAGCGTTGCCGTACCCTCACCTGGACCCTAAACCGTCCCCGTCCCCTAACCCTAACCCTAGCCCGAACCCTAACCCTAACCCTTCCCCGAAGCCTGACCCTCACCCGTCCCCTAATCCTAACCCGTACGATAACACTAACCCGCGCCCTCACACGCACGCTCCCCCTAAAGCGTTGCCGTACCCTCACCTGGACCCTAAACCGTCCCCGTCCCCTAACCCTAACCCTAGCCCGAACCCTAACCCTAACCCTTCCCCGAAGCCTGACCCTCACCCGTCCCCTAATCCTAACCCGTACGCTAACACTAACCCGCGCCCTCACACGCACGCTCCCCCTAAACCGTTGCCGTACCCTCACCTGGACCCGAAACCGTCCCCGTCCCCTAACCCTAACCCTGGCCCGAACCCTAACCCTAACCCTTCCCCGAAGCCTGACCCTCACCCGTCCCCTAATCCTAACCCGTACGCTAACACTAACCCGCGCCCTCACACCCACGCTCCCCCTAAAGCGTTGCCGTACCCTCACCTGGACCCTAAACCTTCCCCGTCCCCTAACCCTAACCCTAGCCCGAACCCTAACCCTAACCCTTCCCCGAAGCCTGACCCTCACCCGTCCCCTAATCCTAACCCGTACGCTAACACTAACCCACGCCCTCACACGCACGCTCGCCCTAAAGCGTTGCCGTACCCTCACCTGGACCCTAAACCGTCCCCGTCCCCTAACCCTAACCCTAGCCCGAACCCTAAACCTAACCCTTCCCCGAAGCCTGAGCCTCACCCGTCCCCTAATCCTAACCCGTACGCTAACACTAACCCGCGCCCTCACACGCACGCTCCCCCTAAAGCGTTGCCGTACCCTCACCTGGACCCTAAACCGTCCCCGTCCCCTAACCCTAACCCTAGCCCGAACCCTAACACTAACACTTCCCCGAAGCCTGACCCTCACCCGTCCCCTAATCCTAACCCGTACGCTAACACTAACCCGCGCCCTCACACGCACGCTCCCCCTAAAGCGTTGCCGTACCCTCACCTGGACCCTAAAACTTCCCCGTCCCCTAACCCTAACCCTTGCCCGAACCCTAACCCTAACCCTTCCCCGAAGCCTGACCCTCACCCGTCCCCTAATCCTAAGCCGTACGCTAACACTAACCCGCGCCCTCACACGCACGCTCCCCCTAAAGCGTTGCCGTACCCTCACCTGGACCCTAAACCGTCCCCGTCCCCTAACCCTAACCCTAGCCCGATCCCTAACCCTAACCCTTCCCCGAAGCCTGACCCTCACCCGTCCCCTAATCCTAACCCGTACGCTAACACTAACCCACGCCCTCACACGCACGCTCCCCCTAAAGCGTTGCCGTACCCTCACCTGGACCCTAAACCGTCCCCGTCCCCTAACCCTAACCCTAGCCCGAACCCTAACCCTAACCCTTCCCCGAAGCCTGACCCTCACCCGTCCCCTAATCCTAAGCCGTACGCTAACACTAACCCGCGCCCTCACACGCACGCTCCCCCTAAAGCGTTGCCGTACCCTCACCTGGACCCTAAACCGTCCCCATCCCCTAACCCTAACCCTAGCCCGAACCCTAACCCTAACCCTTCCCCGAAGTCTGACCCTCACCCGTACCCTAATCCTAACCCGTACGCTAACACTAACCCGCGCCCTCACACGCACGCTCCCCCTAAAGCGTTGCCGTACCCTCACCTGGACCCTAAACCGTCCCCGTCCCCTAACCCTAACTCTAGCCCGAACCCTAACCCTAACCCTTCCCCGAAGCCTGACCCTCAACCGTCCCCTAATCCTAACCCGTACGCTAACACTAACCCGCGCCCTCACACCCACGCTCCCCCTAATGCGTTGCCGTACCCTCACCTGGACCCTAAACAGTCCCCGTCCACTAACCCTAACCCTAGCCCGAACCCTAACCCTAACTCTTCCCCGAAGCCTGACCCTCACCCGTCCCCTAATCCTAACCCGTACGCTAACACTAACCCGCGCCCTCACACGCACGCTCCCCCTAAACCGTTGCCGTACCCTCACCTGGACCCTAAACCGTCCCCTTCCCCTAACCCAAACCCTAGCCCGAACCCTAACCCTAACCCTTCCCCGAAGCCTGACACTCACCCGTCCCCTAATCCTAACCCGTACGTTAACACTAACCCGCGCCCTCACACCCACGTTCCCCCTAAAGCGTTGCCGTACCCTTACCTGGACCCTAAACCGTCCCCGTCCCCTAACCTTAACCCAAGCCCGAACCCTAAACCTAACCCTTCCCCGAAGCCTGACCCTCACCCGTCCCCTAATCCTAACCCGTACGCTAACACTAACCCGCGCCCTCACACGCACGCTCCCCCTAAAGCGTTACCGTACCCTCACCTGGACCCTAAACCGTCCCCGTCCCCTAACCCTAACCCTAGCCCAAACCCTAACCCTAACCCTTCCCCGAAGCCTGACCCTCACCCATCCCCTAATCCTAACCCGTACGCTAACACTAACCCGCGCCCTCACACGCACGCTCCCCCTAAAGCGTTGCCGTACCCTCACCTGGACCCTAAACCGTCCCCGTCCCCTAACCCTAACCCTAGCCCGATCCCTAACCCTAACCCTTCCCCGAAGCCTGACCCTCACCCGTCCCATAGTCCTAACCCGTACGCTAACACTAACCCACGCCCTCACACGCACGCTCCCCCTAAAGCGTTGCCGTACCCTCACCTGGACCCTAAACCGTCCCCGTCCCCTAACCCTAACCCTAGCCCGAATCCTAACCCTAACCATTCCCCGAAGCCTGACCCTCACCCGTCCCCTAATCCTAACCCGTACACTAACACTAACCCGCGCCCTCACACGCACGCTCCCCCTAAAGCGTTGCCGTACCCTCACCTGGATCCTAAACCGTCCCCGTCCCCTAACCCTAACCCTAGCCCGAACCCTAACCCTAACCCTTCCCCGAAGCCTGACCCTCACCCGTCCCCTAATCCTAACCCGTACGCTAACACTAACCCGCGCCCTCACACGCACGCTCCCCCTAAAGCGTTGCCGTACCCTCACCTGGACCCTAAACCGTCCCCGTCCCCGTCCCCTAACCCTAGCCCGAACCCTAACCCTAACCCTTCCCCTAAGCCTGACCCTCACCCGTCCCCTAATCCTAACCCGCACGCTAACACTAACCCGCGCCCTCACACACACCCTCCCCCTAAAGCGTTGCCGTACCCTCACTTGGACCCTAAACCGTCCCCGTCCCCTAACCCTAACCCTAGCCCGAACCCTAACCCTAACCCTTCCCCGAAGCCTGACCCTCACCCTTCCCCTAATCCTAACCCGTACGATAACACTAACCCACGCCCTCACACGCACGCTCCCCCTAAAGCGTTGCCGTACCCTCACCTGGACCCTAAACCGTCCCCGTCCCCTAACCCTAACCCTAGTCCGAACCCTAACCCTAATCCTTCCCCGAAGCCTGACCCTCACCCGTCCCCTAATCCTAACCCGTACGCTAACACTAACCCGCGCCCTCACACGCAAGCTCACCCTACAGCGTTGCCATACCCTCACCTGGACCCTAAACCGTCCCCGTCCCCTAACCCTAACCCTAGCCTGAACCCTAACCCTAACCCTTCCCCGAAGCCTGACCCTCACCCGTCCCCTAATCCTAACCCGTACGCTAACACTAACCTGCGCCCTCACACGCACGCTCCCCCTAAAGCGTTGCCGTACCCTCACCTGGACCCTAAACCATCCCCGTCCCCTAACCGTAACCCTAGCCCGAACCCTAACCCTAACCTTTCCCCGAAGCCTGACCCTCACCCGTCCCCTAATCGTACCCCGTACGTTAACACTAACCCGCGCCCTCACACGCACGCTCCCCCTAAAGCGTTGCCGTACCCTCACCTGGACCCTAAACCGTCCCCGTCCCCTAACCGTAACCCTAGCCCAAACCCTAACCCTAACCCTTCCCCGAAGCCTGACCCTCACCCGTCCCCTAATCCTAACCCATACGCTAACACTAACCCGCACCCTCACACGCACGCTCCCCCTAAAGCGTTGCCGTACCCTCACCTGGACCCTAATCCGTCCCCGTCCCCTAACCCTAACCCTAGCCCGAACCCTAACCCTAACCCTTCCCTGAAGCCTGACCCTCACCCGTCCCCTAATCCTAACCCGTACGCTAACACTAACGCGCGCCCTCACACGCACGCTCCCCATAAAGCGTTGCCGTACCCTCACCTAGACCCTAAACCGTCCCCGTCCCCTAACCCTAACCCTAGCCCGAACCCTAACCCTAACCCTTCCCCGAAGCCTGACCCTCACCCGTCCCCTAATCCTAACCCGTACGCTAACACTAACCCGGGCTCTCACACGCACGCTCCCCCTAAAGCATTGCCGTACCCTCACGGGAACCCTAAACCGTCCCCGTCCCCTAACCCTAACCCTAGCCCGAACCCTAACCCTAACACTTCCCCGAAGCCTGACGCTCACCCGTCCCCTAATCCTAACCCGTACGCTAACACTAACCCACGCCCTCACACGCACGCTCCCCCTAAAGCGTTGCCGTACCCTCACCTGGACCCTAAACCGTCCCCGTCCCCTAACGCTAACCCTAGCCCGAACCCTAAACCTAATCCTTCCCCTAAGCCTGACCCTCACCCGTCCCCTAATCCTAACCCGTACGCTAACACTAACCCGCACCCTCACACGCACGCTCACCCTAAAGCGTTGCCGTACCCTCACCTGGACCCTAAACCGTCCGCGTCCCCTAACCCTAACCCTAGCCCGAACCCTAACCCTAACCCTTCCCCGAAGCCTGACACTCAGCCGTCCCCTAATCCTAACCCGTACGCTAACACTAACCCGCGCCCTCACACGCACGGTCCCCCTAAAGCGTTGCCGTACCCTCACCTAGACCCTAAACCGTCCCCGTCCCCTAACCCTAACCCTAGCCCCAACCCTAACCCTAACCCTTCCCCGAAGCTTGACCCACACCCGTCCCCTAATCCTAACCCGTACGCTAACACTGACCCGCGCCCTCACACGCACGCTCCCCCTAAAGCGTTGCCGTACCCTTACCAGGACCCTAAACCGTCCCCGTCCCATAACCCTAACCCTAGCCCGATCCCTAACCCTAACCCTTCCCGAAGCCTGACCCTCACCCGTCCCATAATCCTAACCCGTACGCTAACACTAACCCACGCCCTCACACGCACGCTCCCCCTAAAGCGTTGCCGTACCCTCACCTGGACCCTAAACCGTCCCCGTCCCCTAACCCTAACCCTAGCCCGAACCCTAACCCTAACCCTTCCCCGAAGTCTGACCCTCACCCGTCCCCTAATCCTAACCCGTACGCTAACACTAACCCGCGCTCTCACACGCACGCTCCCCCTAAAGCGTTGCCGTACCCTCACCTGGACCCTAAACCGTCCCCGTCCCCTAACCCTAACCCTAGCCCGAACCCTAACCCTAATCCTTCCCCGAAGCCTGACCCTCACCCGTCCCCTAATCCTAACCTGTACGCTAACACTAACCCGCGCCCTCACACGCAAGCTCACCCTACAGCGTTGCCATACCCTCACCTGGACCCTAAACCGTCCCCGTCCCCTAACCCTAACCCTAGCCCGAACCCTAACCCTAACCCTTCCCCGAAGCCTGACCCTCACCCGTCCCCTAAATCTAACCCGTACGCTAACACTAACCTGCGCCCTCACACGCACGCTCCCCCTAAAGCGTTGCCGTACCCTCACCTGGACCCTAAACCGTCCCCGTCCCCTAACCGTAACCCTAGCCCGAACCCTAACCCTAACCTTTCCCCGAAGCCTGACCCTCACCCGTCCCCTAATCCTACCCCGTACGTTAACACTAACCCACGCCCTCACACGCACGCTCCCCCTAAAGCGTTGCCGTACCCTCACCTGGACCCTAAACCGTCCCCGTCCCCTAACCGTAACCCTAGCCCGAACCCTAACCCTAACCCTTCCCCGAAGCCTGACCCTCACCCGTCCCCTAATCCTAACCCGTACGCTAACACTAACCCGCACCCTCACACGCACGCTCCCCCTAAACCGTTGCCGTACCCTCACCTGGACCCTAAACCGTCCCCGTCCCCTAACCCTAACCCTAGCCCGAACCCTAACCCTAACCCTTCCCCGAAGCCTGACCCTCACCCGTCCCCTAATTCTAACCCGTACGCTAACACTAACGCGCGCCCTCACACGCACGCTCCCCATAAAGCGTTGCCGTACCCTCACCTGGACCCTAAACCGTCCCCGTACCCTAACCCTAACCCTAGCCCGAACCCTAACCCTAACCCTTCCCCGAAGCCTGACCCTCACCCGTCCCCTAATCCTAACCCGTACGCTAACACTAACCCGCGCACTCACACGCACGCTCCCCCTAAAGCATTGCCGTACCCTCACCGGAACCGTAAACCGTCCCCGTCCGCTAACCCTAACCCTAGCCCGAACCCTAACCCTAACACTTCCCCGAAGCCTGACGCTCACCCGTCCCCTAATCCTAACCAGTACGCTAACACTAACCCACGCCCTCACACGCACGCTCCCCCTAAAGCGTTGCCGTACCCTCACCTGGACCCTAAACCGTCCCCGTCCCCTAACCCTAACCCTAGCCCGAACCCTAACCCTGACTCTTCCCCGAAGCATGACCCTCACCCGTCCCCTAATCCTAACCCGTACGCTAACACTAACCCGCGCCCTCACACGCACGCTCCCCCTAAACCGTTGCCGTACCCTCACCTGGACCCTAAACCGTCCCCTTCCCCTAACCCTAACCCTAGCCCGAACCCTAACCCTAACCCTTCCCCGAAGCCTGACCCTCACCCGTCCCCTAATCCTAACCCGTACGCTAACACTAACCCGCGCCCTCACACGCACGCTCCCCCTAAGCGTTGCCGTACCCTCACCTGGACCCTAAACCGTCCCCGTCCCCGTCCCCTAACCCTAGCCCGAACCCTAACCCTAACCCTTCCCCGAAGCCTGACCCTCACCCGTCCCCTAATCCTAACCCGTACGCTAACACTAACCCGCGCCCTCACACGCACCCTCCCCCTAAAGCGTTGCCGTACCCTCACCTGGACCCTAAACCGTCCCCGTCACCTAACCCTAACACTAGCCCGAACCCTAACCCTAACCCTTCCCCGAAGCCTGACCCTCACCCTTCCCCTAATCCTAACCCGTACGCTAACACTAACCCACGCCCTCACACGCACGCTCCCCCTAAAGCGTTGCCGTACCCTCACCTGGACCCTAAACCGTCCCCGTCCCCTAACCCTAACCCTAGCCCGAACCCTAACCCTAAACCTTCCCCGAAGCCTGACCCTCACCCGTCCCCTAATCCTAACCCGTACGCTAACACTAACCCGCGCCCTCACACGCACGCTCCCCCTAAAGCGTTGCCGTAGCCTCACCTGGACCCTAAACCTTCCCCGTCCCCTAACCCTAACCCTTGCCCGAACCCTAACCCTAAACCTTCCCCGAAGCCTGACCCTCACCCGTCCCCTAATCGTAACCCATACGCTAACACTAACCCGCGCCCTCACACGCACGCTCCCCCTAAAGCGTTGCCGTACCCTCACCTGGACCCTAAACCGTCCCTGTCCCCTAACCCTAACCCTAGCCCGATCCCTAACCCTAACCCTTCCCCGAATCCTGACCCTCACCCGTCCCCTAATCCTAACCCGTACGCTAACACTAACCCACGCCCTCACACGCACGCTCCCTCTAAAGCGTTGCCGTACCCTCACCTGGACCCTAAACCGTCCCCGTCCCCTAACCCTAACCCTAGCCCGAACCCTAACCCTAACCCTTCCCCGAAGCCTGACCCTCACCCGTCCCCTAATCCTAAGCCGTACGCTAACACTAACCCGCGCTCTCACACGCACGCTCCCCCTAAAGCGTTGCCGTACCCTCACCTGGACCCTAAACCGTCCCCGTCCCCTAACCCTAACCCTAGCCCGAACCCTAACCCTAACCCTTCCCCGAAGTCTGACCCTCACCCGTCCCCTAATCCTAACCCGTACGCTAACACTAACCTGCGCCCTCACACGCACGCTCCCCCTAAAGCGTTGCCATACCCTCACCTGGACCCTAAACCGTCCCCGTCCCCTAACCCTAACCCTAGCCCGAACCCTAACCCTAACCCTTCTCCGAAGCCTGACCCTCACCCGTCCCCTAATCCTAACCCGTACGCTAACACTAACCCGCGCCCTCACACGCACGCTCCCCCTAAAGCGTTGCCGTACCCTCACCTGGACCCTAAACCGTCCCCGTCCCCTAACCCTAACCCTAGCCCGATCCCTAACCCTAACCCTTCCCCGAAGCCTGACGCTCACCCGTCCCCTAATCCTAACCCGTACGCTAACACTAACCCACGCCCTCACACGCACGCTCCCCCTAAAGCGTTGCCGTACCCTCACCTGGACCCTAAACCGTCCCTGTCCCCTAACCCTAACCCTAGCCCGAACCCTAACCCTAACCCTTCCCCGAAGCCTGACCCTCACCCGTCCCCTAATCCTAACCCGTACGCTAACACTAACCCGCGCCCTCACAGCACGCTCCCCCTAAACCGTTGCCGTACCCTCACCTGGACCCTAAACCGTCCCCGTCCCCTAACCCTAACCCTAGCCCGAACCCTAACCCTAACCCTTCCCCGAAGCCTGACCCTCACCCGTCCCCTAATCCTAACCCGTACGCTAACACTAACCCGCGCCGTCACACACACGCTCCCCCTAAAGCGTTGCCGTACCCTCAACTGGACCCTAAACCGTCCCCGTCCCCTAACCCTAACCCTAGCCCGAACCCTAACCCTAACCCTTCCCCGAAGCCTGACCCTCACCCGTCCCCTAATCCTAACCCGTACGCTAACACTAACCCACGCCCTCACACGCACGCTCGCCCTAAAGCGTTGCCGTACCCTCACCTGGACCCTAAACAGTCCCCGTCCCCTAACCCTAACCCTAACCCGAACCCTAACCCTAACCCTTCCCCGAAGCCTAACCCTCACCCGTCCCCTAATCCTACCCCGTACGTTAACACTAACCCGCGCCCTCACACGCACGCTCCCCCTAAAGCGTTGCCGTACCCTCACCTGGACCCTAAACCGTCCCCGTCCCCTAACTCTAACCCTAGCCCGAACCCTAACCCTAACCCTTCCCCGAAGCCTGACCCTCACCCGTCCCCTAATCCTAACCCGTACGCTAACACTAACCCGCGCCCTCACACGCACGCTCCCCCTAAAGCGTTGCCGTACCCTCACCTGGACCCTCAACCGTCCCCGTCCCCTAACCCTAACCCTAGCCCGAACCCTAACCCTAACCCTTCCCCGAAGCCTGACCCTCACCCGTCCCCTAATCCTAACCCGTACGCTAACACTAACCCGCGCACTCACACGCACGCGCCCCCTAAAGCATTGCCGTACCCTCACCGGAACCCTAAACCGTCCCCGTCCGCTAACCCTAACCCTAGCCCGAACCCTAACCCTAACACTTCCCCGAAGCCTGACGCTCACCCGTCCCCTAATCCTAACCCGTACGCTAACACTAACCCACGCCCTCACACGCACGCTCCCCCTAAAGCGTTGCCGTATCCTCACCTGGACCCTAAACCGTCCCCGTCCCCTAACCCTAACCCTAGCCCGAACCCTAACCCTAACCCTTCCCCGAAGCCTGACCCTCACCCGTCCCCTAATCCTAACCCGTACACTAACACTAACCCGCGCCCTCACACACACGCTCCCCCTAAAGCGTTGCCGTACCCTCACCTGGACCCTAAACCTTCCCCGTCGCCAAACCCTAACCCTTGCCCGTACCCTAACCCTAACACTTCCCCGAAGCCTGACCCTCACCCGTCCCCTAATCCTAACCCGTACGCTAACACTAACCCGCGCCCTCACACGCACGCTCCCCCTAAAGCGTTGCCGTACCCTCACCTGGACCCTAAACCGTCCCCGTCCCCTAACCCTAACCCTAGCCCGAACCCTAACCCTAACCCTTCCCCGAAGCCTGACCCTCACCCGTCCCCTAATCCTAACCCGTACACTAACACTAACCCGCGCCCTCACACACACGCTCCCCCTAAAGCGTTGCCGTACCCTCACCTGGACCCTAAACCTTCCCCGTCGCCAAACCCTAACCCTTGCCCGTACCCTAACCCTAACACTTCCCCGAAGCCTGACCCTCACCCGTCCCCTAATCCTAACCCGTACGCTAACACTAACCCGCGCCCTCACACGCACGCTCCCCCTAAAGCGTTGCCGTACCCTCACCTGGACCCTAAACCGTCCCCGTCCCCTAACCCTAACCCTAGCCCGATCCCTAACCCTAACCCTTCCCCGAAGCCTGACGCTCACCCGTCCCCTAATCCTAACCCGTACGCTAACACTAACCCACGCCCTCACACGCACGCTCCCCCTAAAGCGTTGCCGTACCCTCACCTGGACCCTAAACCGTCCCCGTCCCCTAACCCTAACCCTAGCCCGAACCCTAACCCTAATCCTTCCCCGAAGCCTGACCCTCACCCGTCCCCTAATCCTAACCCGTACGCTAACACTAACCCGCGCCCTCACACGCACGCTCCCCCTAAACCGTTGCCGTACCCTCACCTGGACCCTAAACCGTCCCCGTCCCCTAACCCTAACCCTAGCGCGAACCCTAACCCTAACCCTTCCCCGAAGCCTGACCCTCACCCGTCCCCTAATCCTAACCCGTACGCTAACACTAACCCGCGCCCTCACACACACGCTCCCCCTAAAGCGTTGCCGTACCCTCACCTGGACCCTAAACCGTCCCCGTCCCCTAACCCTAACCCTAGCCCGAACCCTAACCCTAACCCTTCCCCGAAGCCTGACCCTCACCCGTCCCCTAATCCTAACCCGTACGCTAACACTAACCCACGCCCTCACACGCACGCTCGCCCTAAAGCGTTGCCGTACCCTCACCTGGACCCTAAACCGTCCCCGTCCCCTAACCCTAACCCTAACCCGAACCCTAACCCTAACCCTTCCCCGAAGCCTGACCCTCACCCGTCCCCTAATCCTAACCCGTACGCTAACACTAACCCACGCCCTCACACGCACGCTCCCCCTAAAGCGTTGCCGTACACTAACCTGGACCCTAAACCGTCCCCGTCCCCTAACCCTAACCCTAGCCCGAACCCTAACCCTAACCCTTCCCCGAAGCCTGACCCTCACCCGTCCCCTAATCCTAAGCCGTACGCTAACACTAACCCGCGCCCTCACACGCACGCTCCCCCTAAAGCGTTGCCGTACCCTCACCTGGACCCTAAACCGTCCCCGTCCCCTAACCCTAACCCTAGCCCGAACCCTAACCCTAACCCTTCCCCGAAGCCTGACCCTCACCCGTCCCCTAATCCTAACCCGTACGCTAACACTAACCCACGCCCTCACACGCACGCTCGCCCTAAAGCGTTGCCGTACCCTCACCTGGACCCTTAACCGTCCCCGTCCCCTAACCCTAACCCTAGCCCGAACCCTAACCCTAACCCTTCCCCGAAGCCTGACCCTCACCCGTCCCCTAATCCTAACCCGTACGCTAACACTAACCCACGCCCTCACACGCACGCTCCCCCTAAAGCGTTGCCGTACCCTCACCTGGACCCTAAACCGTCCCCGTCCCCTAACCCTAACACTAGCCCGAACCCTAACCCTAAACCATCCCCGAAGCCTGACCCTCACCCGTCCCCTAATCCTAACCCGTACGCTAACACTAACCCGCGCCCTCACACGCACGCTCCCCCTAAAGCGTTGCCGTAGCCTCACCTGGACCCTAAACCTTCCCCGTCCCCTAACCCTAACCCTTGCCCGAACCCTAACCCTAACCCTTCCCCGAAGCCTGACCCTCACCCGTCCCCTAATCCTAACCCGTACGCTAACACTAACCCGCGCCCTCACACGCACGCTCCCCCTAAAGCGTTGCCGTACCCTCACCTGGACCCTAAACCGTCCCCGTCCCCTAACCCTAACCCTAGCCCGATCCCTAACCCTAACCCTTCCCCGAAGCCTGACCCTCACCCGTCCCCTAATCCTAACCCGTACGCTAACACTAACCCACGCCCTCACACGCACGCTCCCTCTAAAGCGTTTCCGTAACCTCACCTGGACCCTAAACCGTCCCCGTCCCCTAACCCTAACCCTAGCCCGAACCCTAACCCTAACCCTTCCCCGAAGCCTGACCCTCACCCGTCCCCTAATCCTAAGCCGTACGCTAACACTAACCCGCGCCCTCACACGCACGCTCCCCCTAAAGCGTTGCCGTACCCTCACCTGGACCCTAAACCGTCCCCGTCCCCTAACCCTGACCCTAGCCCGAACCCTAACCCTAACCCTTCCCCGAAGTCTGACCCTCACCCGTCCCCTAATCCTAACCCGTACGCTAACACTAACCTGCGCCCTCACACGCACGCTCCCCCTAAAGCGTTGCCGTACCCTCACCTGGACCCTAAACCGTGTCCGTCCCCTAACCCTAACCCTAGCCCGAACCCTAACCCTAACCCTTCCCCGAAGCCTGACCCTCACCCGTCCCCTAATCCTAACCCGTACGCTAACACTAACCCACGCCCTCACACGCACGCTCCCCCTAAAGCGTTGCCATACCCTCACCTGGACCCTAAACCGTCCCCGTCCCCTAACCCTAACCCTAGCCCGATCCCTAACCCTAACCCTTCCCCGAAGCCTGACCCTCACCCGTCCCCTAATCCTAACCCGTACGCTAACACTAACCCACGCCCTCACACGCACGCTCCCCCTAAAGCGTTGCCGTACCCTCACCTGGACCCTAAACCGTCCCCGTCCCCTAACCCTAACCCTAGCCCGAACCCTAACCCTAACCCTTCCCCGAAGTCTGACCCTCACCCGTCCCCTAATCCTAACCCGTACGCTAACACTAACCTGCGCCCTCACACGCACGCTCCCCCTAAAGCGTTGCCGTACCCTCACCTGGACCCTAAACCGTGTCCGTCCCCTAACCCTAATCTAGCCCGAACCCAAACCCTAACCCTTCCCCGAAGCCTGACCCTCACCCGTCCCCTAATCCTAACCCGTACGCTAACACTAACCCGCGCCCTCACACGCACGCTCCCCCTAAAGCGTTGCCGTACCCTCACCTGGACCCTAAACCGTCCCCGTCCCCTAACCCTAACCCTAGCCCGATCCCTAACCCTAACCCTTCCCCGAAGCCTGACGCTCACCCGTCCCCTAATCCTAACCCGTACGCTAACACTAACCCACGCCCTCACACGCACGCTCCCCCTAAAGCGTTGCCGTACCCTCACCTGGACCCTAAACCGTCCCCGTCCCCTAACCCTAACCCTAGCCCGAACCCTAACCCTAATCCTTCCCCGAAGCCTGACCCTCACCCGTCCCCTAATCCTAACCCGTACGCTAACACTAACCCGCGCCCTCACACGCACGCTCCCCCTAAACCGTTGCCGTACCCTCACCTGGACCCTAAACCGTCCCCGTCCCCTAACCCTAACCCTAGCCCGAACCCTAACCCTAACCCTTCCCCGAAGCCTGACCCTCACCCGTCCCCTAATCCTAACCCGTACGCTAACACTAACCCGCGCCCTCAAACACACGCTCCCCCTAAAGCGTTGCCGTACCCTCACCTGGACCCTAAACCGTCCCCGTCCCCTAACCCTAACCCTAGCCCGAACCCTAACCCTAACCCTTCCCCGAAGCCTGACCCTCACCCGTCCCCTAATCCTAACCCGTACGCTAACACTAACCCACGCCCTCACACGCACGCTCGCCCTAAAGCGTTGCCGTACCCTCACCTGGACCCTAAACCGTCCCCGTCCCCTAACCCTAACCCTAACCCGAACCCTAACCCTAACCCTTCCCCGAAGCCTGACCCTCACCCGTCCCCTAATCCTAACCCGTACGCTAACACTAACCCACGCCCTCACACGCACGCTCCCCCTAAAGCGTTGCCGTACCCTAACCTGGACCCTAAACCGTCCCCGTCCCCTAACCCTAACCCTAGCCCGAACCCTAACCCTAACCCTTCCCCGAAGCCTGACCCTCACCCGTCCCCTAATCCTAACCCGTACGCTAACACTAACCCGCGCCCTCACACGCACGCTCCCCCTAAAGCGTTGCCGTACCCTCACCTGGACCCTAAACCGTCCCCGTCCCCTAACCCTAACCCTAGCCCGAACCCTAACCCTAACCCTTCCCCGAAGCCTGACCCTCACCCGTCCCCTAATCCTAACCCGTACGCTAACACTAACCCACGCCCTCACACGCACGCTCGCCCTAAAGCGTTGCCGTACCCTCACCTGGACCCTAAACCGTCCCCGTCCCCTAACCCTAACCCTAGCCCGAACCCTAACCCTAACCCTTCCCCGAAGCCTGACCCTCACCCGTCCCCTAATCCTAACCCGTACGCTAACACTAACCCACGCCCTCACACGCACGCTCCCCCTAAAGCGTTGCCGTACCCTCACCTGGACCCTAAACCGTCCCCGTCCCCTAACCCTAACACTAGCCCGAACCCTAACCCTAAACCTTCCCCGAAGCCTGACCCTCACCCGTCCCCTAATCCTAACCCGTACGCTAACACTAACCCGCGCCCTCACACGCACGCTCCCCCTAAAGCGTTGCCGTAGCCTCACCTGGACCCTAAACCTTCCCCGTCCCCTAACCCTAACCCTTGCCCGAACCCTAACCCTAACCCTTCCCCGAAGCCTGACCCTCACCCGTCCCCTAATCCTAACCCGTACGCTAACACTAACCCGCGCCCTCACACGCACGCTCCCCCTAAAGCGTTGCCGTACCCTCACCTGGACCCTAAACCGTCCCCGTCCCCTAACCCTAACCCTAGCCCGATCCCTAACCCTAACCCTTCCCCGAAGCCTGACCCTCACCCGTCCCCTAATCCTAACCCGTACGCTAACACTAACCCACGCCCTCACACGCACGCTCCCTCTAAAGCGTTTCCGTAACCTCACCTGGACCCTAAACCGTCCCCGTCCCCTAACCCTAACCCTAGCCCAAACCCTAACCCTAACCCTTCCCCGAAGCCTGACCCTCACCCGTCCCCTAATCCTAAGCCGTACGCTAACACTAACCCGCGCCCTCACACGCACGCTCCCCCTAAAGCGTTGCCGTACCCTCACCTGGACCCTAAACCGTCCCCGTCCCCTAACCCTGACCCTAGCCCGAACCCTAACCCTAACCCTTCCCCGAAGTCTGACCCTCACCCGTCCCCTAATCCTAACCCGTACGCTAACACTAACCTGCGCCCTCACACGCACGCTCCCCCTAAAGCGTTGCCGTACCCTCACCTGGACCCTAAACCGTGTCCGTCCCCTAACCCTAACCCTAGCCCGAACCCTAACCCTAACCCTTCCCCGAAGCCTGACCCTCACCCGTCCCCTAATCCTAACCCGTACGCTAACACTAACCCGCGCCCTCACACGCACGCTCCCCCTAAAGCGTTGCCGTACCCTCACCTGGACCCTAAACCGTCCCCGTCCCCTAACCCTAACCCTAGCCCGATCCCTAACCCTAACCCTTCCCCGAAGCCTGACGCTCACCCGTCCCCTAATCCTAACCCGTACGCTAACACTAACCCACGCCCTCACACGCACGCTCCCCCTAAAGCGTTGCCGTACCCTCACCTGGACCCTAAACCGTCCCCGTCCCCTAACCCTAACCCTAGCCCGAACCCTAACCCTAATCCTTCCCCGAAGCCTGACCCTCACCCGTCCCCTAATCCTAACCCGTACGCTAACACTAACCCGCGCCCTCACACGCACACTCCCCCTAAACCGTTGCAGTACCCTCACCTGGACCCTAAACCGTCCCCGTCCCCTAACCCTAACCCTAGCCCGAACCCTAACCCTAACCCTTCCCCGAAGTCTGACCCTCACCCGTCCCCTAATCCTAACCCGTACGCTAACACTAACCTGCGCCCTCACACGCACGCTCCCCCTAAAGCGTTGCCGTACCCTCACCTGGACCCTAAACCGTCCCCGTCCCCTAACCCTAACCCTAGCCCGAACCCTAACCCTAACCCTTCCCCGAAGCCTGACCCTCACCCGTCCCCTAATCCTAACCCGTACGCTAACACTAACCCACGCCCTCACACGCACGCTCGCCCTAAAGCGTTGCCGTACCCTCACCTGGACCCTAAACCGTCCCCGTCCCCTAACCCTAACCCTAACCCGAACCCTAACCCTAACCCTTCCCCGAAGCCTGACCCTCACCCGTCCCCTAATCCTAACCCGTACGCTAACACTAACCCACGCCCTCACACGCACGCTACCCCTAAAGCGTTGCCGTACCCTCACCTGAACCCTAAACCGTCCCCGTCCCCTAACCCTAACCCTAGCCCGAAACCTAACCCTAACCCTTCCCCGAAGCCTGACCCTCACCCGTCCCCTAATCCTAACCCGTACGCTAACACTAACCCACGCCCTCACACGCACGCTCCCCCTAAAGCGTTGCCGTACCCTCACCTGGACCCTAAACCTTCCCCGTCCCCTAACCCTAACCCTTGCCCGATCCCTAACCCTAACCCTTCCCCGAAGCCTGACCCTCACCCGTCCCCTAATCCTAACCCGTACGCTAACACTAACCCACGCCCTCACACGCACGCTCCCCCTAAAGCGTTGCCGTACCCTCACCTGGACCCTAAACCGTCCCCGTCCCCTAACCCTAACCCTAGCCCGATCCCTAACCCTAACCCTTCCCCGAAGCCTGACCCTCACCCGTCCCCTAATCCTAACCCGTACGCTAACACTAACCCACACCCTCACACGCACGCTCCCCCTAAAGCGTTGCCGTACCCTCACCTGGACCCTAAACCATCCCCATCCCCTAACCCAAACCCTAGCCCGAACCCTAACCCTAACCCTTCCCGAAGCCTGACCCTCACCCGTCCCCTAATCCTAAGCCGTACGCTAACACTAACCCGCGCCCTCACACGCACGCTCCCCCTAAAGCGTTGCCGTACCCTCACCTGGACCCTAAACCGTCCCCGTCCCCTAACCCTAACCCTAGCCCGAACCCTAACCCTAACCCTTCCCCGAAGCCTGACCCTCACCCGTCCCCTAATCCTAACCCGTACGCTAACACTAACCAACGCCCTCACACGCACGCTCGCCCTAAAGCGTTGCCGTACCCTCACCTGGACCCTAAACCGTCCCCGTCCCCTAACCCTAACCCTAGCCCGAACCGTAACCCTAACCCTTCCCCGAAGCCTGACCCTCACCCGTCCCCTAATCCTAACCCGTACGCTAACACTAACCCACGCCCTCACACGCACGCTCCCCCTAAAGCGTTGCCGTACCCTCACCTGGACCCTAAACCGTCCCCGTCCCCTAACCCTAACACTAGCCCGAACCCTAACCCTAAACCTTCCCCGAAGCCTGACCCTCACCCATCCCCTAATCCTAACCCGTACGCTAACACTAACCCGCGCCCTCACACGCACGCTCCCCCTAAAGCGTTGCCGTAGCCTCACCTGGACCCTAAACCTTCCCCGTCCCCTAACCCTAACCCTTGCCCGAACCCTAACCCTAACCCTTCCCCGAAGCCTGACCCTCACCCGTCCCCTAATCCTAACCCGTACGCTAACACTAACCCGCGCCCTCACACGCACGCTCCCCCTAAAGCGTTGCCGTACCCTCACCTGGACCCTAAACCGTCCCCGTCCCCTAACCCTAACCCTAGCCCGATCCCTAACCCTAACCCTTCCCCGAAGCCTGACCCTCACCCGTCCCCTAATCCTAACCCGTACGCTAACACTAACCCACGCCCTCACACGCACGCTCCCTCTAAAGCGTTTCCGTACCCTCACCTGGACCCTAAACCGTCCCCGTCCCCTAACCCTAACCCTAGCCCGAACCCTAACCCTAACACTTCCCCGAAGCCTGACCCTCACCCGTCCCCTAATCCTAAGCCGTACGCTAACACTAACCCGCGCCCTCACACGCACGCTCCCCCTAAAGCGTTGCCGTACCCTCACCTGGACCCTAAACCGTCCCCGTCCCCTAACCCTAACCCTAGCCCGAACCCTAACCCTAACCCTTCCCCGAAGTCTGACCCTCACCCGTCCCCTAATCCTAACCTGTACGCTAACACTAACCTGCGCCCTCACACGCACGCTCCCCCTAAAGCGTTGCCGTACCCTCACCTGGACCCTAAACCGTCCCCGTCCCCTAACCCTAACCCTAGCCCGATCCCTAACCCTAACCCTTCCCCGAAGCCTGACGCTCACCCGTCCCCTAATCCTAACCCGTACGCTAACACTAACCCGCGCCCTCACACGCACGCTCCCCCTAAAGCGTTGCCGTACCCTCACCTGGACCCTAAACCGTCCCCGTCCCCTAACCCTAACCCTAGCCCGATCCCTAACCCTAACCCTTTCCCGAAGCCTGACGCTCACCCGTCCCCTAATCCTAACCCGTACGCTAACACTAACCCACGCCCTCACACGCACGCTCCCCCTAAAGCGTTGCCGTACCCTCACCTGGACCCTAAACCGTCCCCGTCCCCTAACCCTAACCCTAGCCCGAACCCTAACCCTTCCCCGAATCTGACACTCACCCGTCCCCTAATCCTAACCCGTACGCTAACACTAACCCGCGCCCTCACACGCACGCTCCCCCTAAAACGTTGCCGTACCCTCACCTGGACCCTGAACCGTCCCCGTCCCCTAACCCTAACCCTAGCCCGATCCCTAACCCTAACCCTTCCCCGAAGCCTGACGCTCACCCGTCCCCTAATCCTAACCCGTACGCTAACACTAACCCACGCCCTCACACGCACGCTCCCCCTAAAGCGTTGCCGTACCCTCACCTGGACCCTAAACCGTCCCCGTCCCCTAACCCTAACCCTAGCCCGAACCCTAACCCTAATCCTTCCCTGAAGCCTGACCCTCACCCGTCCCCTAATCCTAACCCGTACGCTAACACTAACCCGCGCCCTCACACGCACGCTCCCCCTAAACCGTTGCCGTACCCTCACCTGGACCCTAAACCGTCCCCGTCCCCTAACACTAACCCTAGCCCGAACCCTAACCCTAACCCTTCCCCGAAGCCTGACCCTCACCCGTCCCCTAATCCTAACCCGTACGCTAACACTAACCCGCGCCCTCACACACACGCTCCCCCTAAAGCGTTGCCGTACCCTCACCTGGACCCTAAACCGTCCCCGTCCCCTAACCCTAACCCTAGCCCGATCACTAACCCTAACCCTTCCCCGAAGCCTGACCCTCACCCGTCCCCTAATCCTAACCCGTACGCTAACACTAACCCGCGCCCTCACACGCACGCTCCCCCTAAAGCGTTGCCGTACCCTCACCTGGACCCTAAACCGTCCCCGTCCCCTAACCCTAACCCTAGCCCGATCCCTAACCCTAACCCTTCCCCGAAGCCTGACGCTCACCCGTCCCCTAATCCTAACCCGTACGCTAACACTAACCCACGCCCTCACACGCACGCTCCCCCTAAAGCGTTGCCGTACCCTCACCTGGACCCTAAACCGTCCCCGTCCCCTAACCCTATCCCTAGCCCGAACCCTAAACCTAATCCTTCCCCGAAGCCTGACCCTCACCCGTCCCCTAATCCTAACCCGTACGCTAACACTAACCCGCGCCCTCACACGCACGCTCCCCCTAAACCGTTGCCGTACCCTCACCTGTACCCTAAACCGTCCCCGTCCCCTAACCGTAACCCTAGCCCGAACCCTAACTCTAACCCTTCCCCGAAGCCTGACCCTCACCCGTCCCCTAATCCTAACCCGTACGCTAACACTAACCCGCGCCCTCACACACACGCTCCCCCTAAAGCGTTGCCGTACCCTCACCTGGACCCTAAACCGTCCCCGTCCCCTAACCCTAACCCTAGCCCGAACCCTAACCCTAACCCTTCCCCGAAGCCTGACCCTCACCCGTCCCCTAATCCTAACCCGTACGCTAACACTAACCCACGCCCTCACACGCACGCTCGCCCTAAAGCGTTGCCGTACCCTCACCTGGACCCTAAACCGTCCCCGTCCCCTAACCCTAACCCTAGCCCGAACCCTAACCCTAACCCTTCCCCGAAGCCTGACCCTCACCCGTCCCCTAATCCTAACCCGTACGCTAACACTAACCCGCCCCCTCACACGCACGCTCCCCCTAAAGCGTTGCCGTACCCTCAGCTGGACCCTAAACCGTCCCCGTCCCCTAACCCTAGCCCGAACCCTAACCCTAACCCTTCCCCGAAGCCTGACCCTCACCCGTCCCCTAATCCTAACCCGTACGCTAACACTAACCCGCACCCTCACACGCACGCTCCCCCTAAAGCGTTGCCGTACCCTCACCTGGACCCTAAACCGTCCCCGTCCCCTAACCCTAACCCTAGCCCGATCCCTAACCCTAACCCTTCCCCGAAGCCTGACCGTCACCCGTCCCCTAATCCTAACCCGTACGCTAACACTAACCCACGCCCTCACACGCACGCTCCCCCTAAAGCGTTGCCGTACCCTCACCTGGACCCTAAACCGTCCCCGTCCCCTAACCCTAACCCTAGCCCGAACCCTAACCCTAACCCTTCCCCGAAGCCTGACCCTCACCCGTCCCCTAATCCTAAACCGTACGCTAACACTAACCCGCGCCCTCACACGCACACTCCCCCTAAAGCGTTGCCGTACCCTCACCTGGACCCTAAACCGTCCCCTTCCCCTAACCCTAACCCTAGCCCGAACCCTAACCCTAACCCTTCCCCGAAGCCTGACCCTCACCCGTCCCCTAATCCTAACCCGTACGTTAACACTAACCCGCGCCCTCACACCCACGCTCCCCCTAAAGCGTTGCCGTACCCTCACCTGGACCCTAAACCGTCCCCGTCCCCTAACCCTAACCCTAGCCCGAACCCTAACCCTAACCCTTCCCCGAAGCCTGACCCTCACCCGTCCCCTAATCCTAACCCGTACGCTAACACTAACCCGCGCCCTCACACGCACGCTCCCACTAAAGCGTTACCGTACCCTCACCTGGACCCTAAACCTTCCCCGTCCCCTAACCCTAACCCTAGCCCAAACCCTAACCCTAACCCTTCCCGAAGCCTGACCCTCACCCGTCCCCTAATCCTAACCCGTACGATAACACTAACCCGCGCCCTCACACGCACGCTCACCCTACAGCTTTGCCATACCCTCACCTGGACCCTAAACCATCCCCGTCCCCTAACCCTAACCCTAGCCCGAACCCTAACCCTAACCCTTCCCCGAAGCCTGACCCTCACCCGTCCCCTAATCCTAACACGTACGCTAACACTAACCTGCGCCCTCACACGCACGCTCCCCCTAAAGCGTTGCCGTACCCTCACCTGGACCCTAAACCGTCCCCATCCCCTAACCGTAACCCTAGCCCGAACACTAACCCTAACCTTTCCCCGAAGCCTGACCCTCACCCGTCCCCTAATCCTACCCCGTACGTTAACACTAACCCACGCCCTCACACGCACGCTCCCCCTAAAGCATTGCCGTACCCTCACCTGGACCCTAAACCGTCCCCGTCCCCTAACCCTAACCCTAGCCCGAACCCTAACCCTAATCCTTACCCTAAGCCTGACCCTCACCCGTCCCCTAATCCTAACCCGTACGCTAACACTAACGAGCGCCCTCACACGCACGCTCCCCCTAAAGCGTTGCCGTACCCTAACCTGGACCCTAAACCGTCCCCGTCCCCTAACCCTAACCCTAGCCCGAACCCTAACCCTAACCCTTCCCCGAAGCCTGACCCTCACCCGTCCCCTAATGCTAACCCGTACGCTAACACTAACCCGCGCCCTCACACGCACGCTCCCCCTAAAGCATTGCCGTACCCTCACCTGAACCCTAAACCGTCCCCGTCCCCTAACCCTAACCCTAGCCCGAACCCTAACCCTAACACTTCCCCGAAGCCTGACGCTCACCCGTCCCCTAATCCTAACCCGTACGCTAACACTAACCCACGCCCTCACACGCACGCTCCCCCTAAAGCGTTGCCATACCCTCACCTGGACCCTAAACCGTCCCCGTCCCCTAACCCTAACCCTAGCCCGAACCCTAACCCTAACCCTTCCCCGAGGCCTGACCCTCACCCGTCCCCTAATCCTAACCCGAAGGCTAACAGTAACCTGCGCCCTCACACGCACGCTCCCCCTAAAGCGTTGCCGTACCCTCACCTGGACCCTAAACCGTCCCCCTCCCCTAACCCTAACCCTAGCCCGAACCCTAACCCTAACCCTTCCCCGAAGCCTGACCCTCACCCGTACCCTAATCCTAACCCGTACGCTAACACTAACCCGCGCCCTCACACGCACGCTCCCCCTAAAGCGTTGCCGTACCCTCACCTGGACCCTAAACCGTCCCCGTCCCCTAACCCTAACCCTAGCCCGAACCCTAACCCTAACCCTTCCCCGAAGCCTGACCCTCACCCGTCCCCTAATCCTAACCCGTACGCTAACACTAACCCGCGCCCTCACACGCACGCTCCCCCTAAAGCGTTGCCGTACCCTCACCTGGACCCTAAACCGTCCCCGTCCCCTAACCCTAACCCTAGCCCGAACCCTAACCCTAACCCTTCCCCGAAGCCTGACCCTCACCCGTCCCCTAATCCTAACCCGTACGCTAACACTAACCCGCGCCCTCACACGCACGCTCCCCCTAAAGCGTTGCCGTACCCTCACCTGGACCCTAAACCGTCCCCGTCCCCTAACCCTAACCCTA
Source organism: Delphinus delphis (assembly GCF_949987515.2). Classification (NCBI taxonomy): domain Eukaryota; kingdom Metazoa; phylum Chordata; class Mammalia; order Artiodactyla; family Delphinidae; genus Delphinus; species Delphinus delphis. The sequence goes on along the minus strand of NW_027192945.1, from coordinate 125,567 downwards.
GCCCGAACCCTAACCCTAACCCTTCCCCGAAGCCTGACGCTCACCCGTCCCCTAATCCTAACCCATACGCTAACACTAATGCGCGCCCTCACAAGAACGCTCCCCCTAAAGCGTTGCCGTACCCTCACCTGGACCCTAAACCGTCCCCGTCCCCTAACCCTAACCCTAGCCCGAACCCTAACCCTAACCCTTCCCCGAAGCCTGACCCTCAACCGTCCCCTAATCCTAACCCGTACGCTAACAATAACCCGCGCCCTCACACGCACGCTCCCCCTAAAGCGTTGCCGTACCCTCAGCTGGACCCTAAACCGTCCCCGTCCCCTAACGCTAACCCTAGCCGAACCCTAACCCTAACCCTTCCCCGAAGCCTGACCCTCACCCGTCCCCTAATCCTAACCCGCACGCTAACACTAACCCGCGCCCTCACACGCACGCTTCCCCTAAAGCGTTGCCGTACCCTCACCTGGACCCTAAACCGTCCCCGTCCCCTAACCCTAACCCTAGCCCGAACCCTAACCCTAACCCTTCCCCGAAGCCTGACGCTCACCTATCCCCTAATCCTAACCCGTACGCTAACACTAACTCACGCCCTCACACGCACGCTCCCCCTAAAGCGTTGCCGTACCCTCACCTGGACCCTAAACCGTCCCCGTCCCCTAACCCTAACCCTAGCCCGAACCCTAACCCTAACCCTTCCCCGAAGCCTGACCCTCACCCGTCCCCTAATCCTAACCCGCACGCTAACACTAACCAGCGCCCTCACACGCACGCTCCCCCTAAAGCGTTGCCGTACCCTCACCTGGACCCTAAACCGTCCCCGTCCCCTAACCCTAACCCTAGCCCGAAACCTAACCCTAATCCTTCCCCGAAGCCTGACCCTCACCCGTCCCCTATTCCTAACCCGTACGCTAACACTAACCCGCGCCCTCACACGCACGCTCACCCTACAGCGTTGCCATACCCTCACCTGGACCCTAAACCGTCCCCGTCCCCTAACCCTAACCCTAGCCCGAACCCTAACCCTAGCCCTTCCCCGAAGCCTGACCCTCACCCGTCCCCTAATCCTAACCCGTACGCTAACACTAACCCGCGCCCTCACACGCACGCTCCCCCTAAAGCGTTGCCATACCCTCACCTGGACCCTAAACCGTCCCCGTCCCCTAACCCTAACCCTAGCCCGAACCCTAACCCTAACCCTTCCCCGAAGCCTGACCCTCACCCGTCCCCTAATCCTAACCCGTACGCTAACACTAACCCACGCCCTCACACGCACGCTCCCCCTAAAGCGTTGCCGTACCCTCACCTGGACCCTAAACCGTCCCCATCCCCTAACCCTAACCCTAGCCCGTACCCTAACCCTAAACCTTCCCCGAAGCCTGACACTCACCCGTCCACTAATCCTAACCCGTACGCTAACACTAACCCGCGCCCTCACACGCACGCTCCCCCTAAAGCGTTGCCGTACCCTCACCTGGACCCTAAACCGTCCCCGTCCCCTAACCCTAACCCTAGCCTGAATCCTAACCCTAACACTTCCCCGAAGCCTGACCCTCACCCGTCCCCTAATCCTAACCCGTACGCTAACACTAACCCGCGCCCTCACACGCACGCTCCCCCTAAAGCGTTGCCGTACCCTCACCTGGACCCTAAACCGTCCCCGTCCCCTAACCCTAACCCTAGCCCGAACCCTAACCCTAACCCTTCCCCGAAGCCTGACCCTCACCCGTCCCCTAATCCTAACCCGTACGCTAACACTAACCCGCGCCCTCACACGCACGCTCCCCCTAAAGCGTTGCTGTACCCTCACCTGGACCCTAAACCGTCCCCGTCCCCTAACCCTAACCCTAGCCCGAACCCTAACCCTAACCCTTCCCCGAAGCCTGACCCTCACCCGTCCCCTAATCCTAACCCGTACGCTAACACTAACCCGCGCCCTCACACGCACGCTCCCCCTAAAGCGTTCCGTACCCTCACCTGGACCCTAAACCGTCCCCGTCCCCTAACCCTAACCCTAGCCCGAATCCTAACCCTAACACTTCCCCGAAGCCAGACCCTCACCCGTCCCCTAATCCTAACCCGTACGCTAACACTAATGCGCGCCCTCACACGCACGCTCCCCCTAAAGCGTTGCCGTACCCTCACCTGGACCCTAAACCGTCCCCGTCCCCTAACCCTAACCCTAGCCCGAACCCTAACCCTAACCCTTCCCCGAAGCCTGACGCTCACCCGTCCCCTAATCCTAACCCGTACGCTAACACTAACCCACGCCCTCACACGCACGCTCCCCCTAAAGCGTTGCCGTACCCTCACCTGGACCCTAAACCGTCCCCGTCCCCTAACCCTAACCCTAGCCCGAACCCTAACCCTAACCCTTCCCCGAAGCCTGACCCTCACCCGTCCCCTAATCCTAACCCGTACGCTAACACTAACCCGCGCCCTCAAACGCACGCTCCCCCTAAACCGTTGCCGTACCCTCACCTGGACCCTAAACCATCCCTGTCCCCTAACCCTAACCCTAGCCCGAACCCTAACCCTAACCCTTCCCCGAAGCCTGACCCTCACCCGTCCCCTAATCCTAACATGTACGCTAACACTAACCCACGCCCTCACACGCACGCTCCCCCTAAAGCGTTGCCGTACCCTCACCTGGACCCTAAACCGTCCCTGTCCCCTAACCCTAACCCTAGCCCCAACCCTAACCCTAACCCTTCCCCGAAGCCTGACCCTCACCCGTCCCCTAATCCTAACCCGTACGCTAACACTAACCCGAGCCCTCACACGCACGCTCCCCCTAAACCGTTGCTGTACCCTCACCTGGACCCTAAACCGTCCCCGTCCCCTAACCCTAACCCTAGCCCAAACCCTAACCCTAACCCTTCCCCGAAGCCTGACCCTCACCCGTCCCCTAATACTAACCCGTACGCTAACACTAACCCGCGCCCTCACACGCACGCTCCCCCTAAAGCGTTGCCGTACCCTCACCTGGACCCTAAACCGTCCCCGTCCCCTAACCCTAACCCTAGCCCGAACCCTAACCCTAACCCTTCCCCGAAGCCTGACCCTCACCCGTCCCCTAATCCTAACCCGTACGCTAACACTAATCCGCGCACTCACACGCACGCTCCCCCTAAAGCGTTGCCGTACCCTCACCTGGACCCTAAACCGTCCCCGTCCCCTAACCCTAACCCTAGCCCGAACCCTAACCCTAACCCTTCCCCGAAGCCTGACCCTCACCCGTCCCCTAATCCTAACCCGTACGCTAACACTAACCCGCGCCCTCACACGCACGCTCCCCCGAAAGCGTTGCCGTACCCTCACCTGGACCTTAAACCGTCCCCGTCCCCTAACCCTAACCCTAGCCCGAACCCTAACCGTAAACCTTCCCCGAAACCTGACCTTCACCCGTCCCCTAATCCTAACCCGTACGCTAACACTAACCCGCGCCCTCACACGCACGCTCCCCGTAAAGCGTTGCCGTACCCTCACCTGGACCCTAAACCGTCCCCGTCCCCTAACCCTAACCCTAGCCCGAACCCTAACCCTTCCCCGAAGCCTGACCCTCACCCGTCCCCTAATCCTAACCCGTACGCTAACACTAACCCGCGCCCTCACACGCACGCTCCCCCTAAAGCGTTGCCGTACCCTCACCTGGACCCTAAACCGTCCCCGTCCCCTAACCCTAACCCTAGCCCGAACCCTAACCCTAACCCTTCCCCGAAGCCTGACCCTCACCCGTCCCCTAATCCTAACCCGTACGCTAACACTAATCCGCGCACTCACACGCACGCTCCCCCTAAAGCGTTGCCGTACCCTCACCTGGACCCTAAACCGTCCCCGTCCCCTAACCCTAACCCTAGCCCGAACCCTAACCCTAACCCTTCCCCGAAGCCTGACCCTCACCCGTCCCCTAATCCTAACCCGTACGCTAACACTAACCCGCACCCTCACACGCACGCTCCCCCGAAAGTGTTGCCGTACCCTCACCTGGACCTTAAACCGTCCCCATCCCCTAACCCTAACCCTAGCCCGAACCCTAACCGTAAACCTTCCCCGAAACCTGACCTTCATCCGTCCCCTAATCCTAACCCGTACGCTAACACTAACCCGCGCCTTCACATGCACGCTCCCCCTAAAGCGTTGCCGTACCCTCACCTGGACCCTAAACCGTCCCCGTCCCCTAACCCTAACCCTAGCCCGAACCCTAACCCTTCCCCGAAGCCTGACCCTCACCCGTCCCCTAATCCTAACCCGTACGCTAACACTAACCCGCGCCCTCACACGCACGCTCCCCCTAAAGCGTTGCCGTACCCTCACCTGGACCCTAAACCGTCCCCGTCCCCTAACCCTAACCCTAGCCCGAACCCTAACCCTAACCCTTCCCCGAAGCCTGACCCTCACCCGTCCCCTAATCCTAACCCGTAAGCTAACACTAACCCGCGCCCTCACACGCACGCTCCCCCTAAAGCGTTGCCGTACCCTCACCTGGACCCTAAACCGTCCCCGTGCCCTAACCCTAACCCTAGCCCGAACCCTAACCCTAACCCTTCCCCGAAGCCTGACCCTCACCCGTCCCCTAATCCTAACCCGTACGCTAACACTAACCCGCGCCCTCACATGCACGCTCCCCCTAAAGCGTTGCCATACCCTCACCTGGACCCTAAACCGTCCCCGTCCCCTAACCCTAACCCTAGCCCGAACCCTAACCCTAACCCTTCCCCGAAGCCTGACCCTCACCCGTCCCCTAATCCTAACCCGTACGCTAACACTAACCCGCGCCCTCACACGCACGCTCCCCCGAAAGCGTTGCCGTACCCTCACCTGGACCCTAAACCGTCCCCGTCCCCTAAACCTAACCCTAGCCCGATCCCTAACCCTAACTATTCCCTGAAGCCTGACCCTCACCCGTCCCCTAATCCTAACCCGTACGCTAACAGTAACCCGCGCCCTCACACGCACATTCCCCCTAAAGCATTGCCGACCCTCACCTGGACCCTAAACCGTCCCCGTCCCCAAACTCTAACCCTAGCCCGAACCCTAACCCTAACCCTTCCCCGAAGCCTGACCCTCACCCGTCCCCTAATCCTAACCCGTACACTAACACTAACCCGCCCCCTCACACGCACGCTCCCCCTAAAGCGTTGCCGTACCCTCACCTGGACCCTAAACCGTCCCCGTCCCCTAACCCTAGCCCGAACCCTAACCCTAACCCTTCCCCGAAGCCTGACCCTCACCCGTCCCCTAATCCTAACCCGTACGCTAACACTAACCCGCGCCCTCACACGCACGCTCCCCCTAAAGCGTTGCCGTACCCTCACCTGGACCCTAAACCGTCCCCGTCCCCTAACGCTAACCCTAGCCGAACCCTAACCCTAACCCTTCCCCGAAGCCTGACCCTCACCCGTCCCCTAATCCTAACCCGCACGCTAACACTAACCCGCGCCCTCACACGCACGCTTCCCCTAAAGCGTTGCCGTACCCTCACCTGGACCCTAAACCGTCCCCGTCCCCTAACCCTAACCCTAGCCCGAACCCTAACCCTAACCCTTCCCCGAAGCCTGACGCTCACCTATCCCCTAATCCTAACCCGTACGCTAACACTAACCCACGCCCTCACACGCACGCTCCCCCTAAAGCGTTGCCGTACCCTCACCTGGACCCTAAACCGTCCCCGTCCCCTAACCCTAACCCTAGCCCGAACCCTAACCCTAACCCTTCCCCGAAGCCTGACCCTCACCCGTCCCCTAATCCTAACCCGCACGCTAACACTAACCCGCGCCCTCACACGCACGCTCCCCCTAAAGCGTTGCCGTACCCTCACCTGGACCCTAAACCGTCCCCGTCCCCTAACCCTAACCCTAGCCCGAAACCTAACCCTAATCCTTCCCCGAAGCCTGACCCTCACCCGTCCCCTATTCCTAACCCGTACGCTAACACTAACCCGCGCCCTCACACGCACGCTCACCCTACAGCGTTGCCATACCCTCACCTGGACCCTAAACCGTCCCCGTCCCCTAACCCTAACCCTAGCCCGAACCCTAACCCTAGCCCTTCCCCGAAGCCTGACCCTCACCCGTCCCCTAATCCTAACCCGTACGCTAACACTAACACGCCCCCTCACACGCACGCTCCCCCTAAAGCGTTGCCATACCCTCACCTGGACCCTAAACCGTCCCCGTCCCCTAACCCTAACCCTAGCCCGAACCCTAACCCTAACCCTTCCCCGAAGCCTGACCCTCACCCGTCCCCTAATCCTAACCCGTACGCTAACACTAACCCACGCCCTCACACGCACGCTCCCCCTAAAGCGTTGCCGTACCCTCACCTGGACCCTAAACCGTCCCCATCCCCTAACCCTAACCCTAGCCCGTACCCTAACCCTAAACCTTCCCCGAAGCCTGACACTCACCCGTCACCTAATCCTAACCCGTACGCTAACACTAACCCGCGCCCTCACACGCACGCTCCCCCTAAAGAGTTGCCGTACCCTCACCTGGACCCTAAACCGTCCCCGTCCCCTAACCCTAACCCTAGCCTGAATCCTAACCCTAACACTTCCCCGAAGCCTGACCCTCACCCGTCCCCTAATCCTAACCCGTACGCTAACACTAACCCGCGCCCTCACACGCACGCTCCCCCTAAAGCGTTGCCGTACCCTCACCTGGACCCTAAACCGTCCCCGTCCCCTAACCCTAACCCTAGCCCGAACCCTAACCCTAACCCTTCCCCGAAGCCTGACCCTCACCCGTCCCCTAATCCTAACCCGTACGCTAACACTAACCCGCGCCCTCACACGCACGCTCCCCCTAAAGCGTTGCTGTACCCTCACCTGGACCCTAAACCGTCCCCGTCCCCTAACCCTAACCCTAGCCCGAACCCTAACCCTAACCCTTCCCCGAAGCCTGACCCTCACCCGTCCCCTAATCCTAACCCGTACGCTAACACTAACCCGCGCCCTCACACGCACGCTCCCCCTAAAGCGTTCCGTACCCTCACCTGGACCCTAAACCGTCCCCGTCCCCTAACCCTAACCCTAGCCCGAATCCTAACCCTAACACTTCCCCGAAGCCTGACCCTCACCCGTCCCCTAATCCTAACCCGTACGCTAACACTAATGCGCGCCCTCACACGCACGCTCCCCCTAAAGCGTTGCCGTACCCTCACCTGGACCCTAAACCGTCCCCGTCCCCTAACCCTAACCCTAGCCCGAACCCTAACCCTAACCCTTCCCCGAAGCCTGACCCTCAACCGTCCCCTAATCCTAACCCGTACGCTAACACTAACCCGCGCCCTCACACGAACGCTCCCCCTAAAGAGTTGCCGTACCCTCACCTGGACCCTAAACCGTCCCCGTCCCCTAACCCTAACCCTAGCCCGAACCCTAACCCTAACCCTTCCCCGAAGCCTGACGCTCACCCGTCCCCTAATCCTAACCCGTACGCTAACACTAACCCACGCCCTCACACGCACGCTCCCCCTAAAGCGTTGCCGTACCCTCACCTGGACCCTAAACCGTCCCCGTCCCCTAACCCTAACCCTAGCCCGAACCCTAACCCTAACCCTTCCCCGAAGCCTGACCCTCACCCGTCCCCTAATCCTAAACCGTACGCTAACACTAACCCGCGCCCTCACATGCACGCTCCCCCTAAAGCGCTGCCATACCCTCAGCTGGACCCTAAACCGTCCCCGTCACCTAACCCTAACCATAACCCGAACCCTAACCCTAACCCTTCCCCGAAGCATGACCCTCACCCGTCCCCTAATCCTAACCCGTACGCTAACACTAACCCGCGCCCTCACACGCACGCTCCCCCTAAAGCGTTGCCGTACCCTCACCTGGACCCTAAACCGTCCCCGTCCCCTAACCCTAACCCTAGCCCGAACCCTAACCCTAACCCTTCCCCGAAGCCTGACCCTCACCCGTCCCCTAATCCTAACCCGTACGCTAACACTAACCCGCGCCCTCACACGCATGCTCCCCCTAAAGCGTTGCCGTACCCTCACCTGGACCCTAAGCCGTCCCGGACCCCTAACCCTAACCCTAGCCCGAACCCTAACCCTAACACTTCCCCGAAACCTGACCCTCACCCGTTCCCTAATCCTAACCCGTACGCTAACACTAACCCGCGCCCTCACATGCACGCTCCCCCTAAAGCGTTGCCGTACCCTCACCTGGACCCTAAACCGTCCCCGTCCCCTAACCCTAACCCTAGCCCGAACCCTAACCCTAACCCTTCCCCGAAGCCTGAGCCTCACCCGTCCCCTAATGCTAACCCGTACGCTAACACTAACCCGCGCCCTCACACGCACGCTCCCCCTAAAGCATTGCCGTACCCTCACCTGAACCCTAAACCGTCCCCGTCCCCTAACCCTAACCCTAGCCCGAACCCTAACCCTAACACTTCCCCGAAGCCTGACGCTCACCCGTCCCCTAATCCTAACCCGTACGCTAACACTAACCCACGCCCTCACACGCACGCTCCCCCTAAAGCGTTGCCATACCCTCACCTGGACCCTAAACCGTCCCCGTCCCCTAACCCTAAGCCTAGCCCGAACCCTAACCCTAACCCTTCCCCGAAGCCTAACCCTCACCCGTCCACTAATCCTAACCCGTACGCTAACACTAACCCGCGCCCTCACACGCACGCTCCCCCTAAAGCGTTGCCGTACCCTCACCTGGACCCTAAACCGTCCCCGTGCCCTAACCCTAACCCTAGCCCGAACCCTAACCCTAACCCTTCCCCGAAGCCTGACCCTCACCCGTCCCCTAATCCTAACCCGTACGCTAACAGTAACCCGCGCCCTCACACGCACGCTCCCCCTAAAGCGTTGCCATACCCTCACCTGGACCCTAAACCGTCCCCGTCCCCTAACCCTAACCGTAGCCCGAACCTTAACCCTAACCCTTCCCCGAAGCCTGACCCTCACCCGTCCCCTAATCCTAACCCGTACGCTAACACTAACCCGCGCCCTCACACGCACGCTCCCCCTAAAGCGTTGCCGTACTCTCACCTGGACCGTAAACCGTCCCCGTCCCCTAAACCTAACCCTAGCCCGATCCCTAACCCTAACTCTTCCCTGAAGCCTGACCCTCACCCGTCCCCTAGTCCTAACCCGTACGCTAACACTAACCCGCGCACTCACACGCACGCTCCCCCTAAAGCGTTGCCGTACCCTCACCTGGACCCTAAACCGTCCCCGTCCCCTAACCCTAACCCTAGCCCGAACCCTAACCCTAACCCTTCCCCGAAGCCTGACCCTCACCCGTCCCCTAATCCTAACCCGTACGCTAACACTAACCCGCACCCTCACACGCACGCTCCCCCGAAAGTGTTGCCGTACCCTCACCTGGACCTTAAACCGTCCCCATCCCCTAACCCTAACCCTAGCCCGAACCCTAACCGTAAAGCTTCCCCGAAACCTGACCTTCACCCGTCCCCTAATCCTAACCCGTACGCTAACACTAACCCGCGCCTTCACATGCACGCTCCCCCTAAAGCGTTGCCGTACCCTCACCTGGACCCTAAACCGTCCCCGTCCCCTAACCCTAACCCTAGCCCGAACCCTAACCCTTCCCCGAAGCCTGACCCTCACCCGTCCCCTAATCCTAACCCGTACGCTAACACTAACCCGCGCCCTCACACGCACGCTCCCCCTAAAGCGTTGCCGTACCCTCACCTGGACCCTAAACCGTCCCCGTCCCCTAACCCTAACCCTAGCCCGAACCCTAACCCTAACCCTTCCCCGAAGCCTGACCCTCACCCGTCCCCTAATCCTAACCCGTACGCTAACACTAACCCGCGCCCTCACACGCACGCTCCCCCTAAAGCGTTGCCGTACCCTCACCTGGACCCTAAACCGTCCCCGTGCCCTAACCCTAACCCTAGCCCGAACCCTAACCCTAACCCTTCCCCGAAGCCTGACCCTCACCCGTCCCCTAATCCTAACCCGTACGCTAACACTAACCCGCGCCCTCACACGCACGCTCCCCCTAAAGCGTTGCCATACCCTCACCTGAACCCTAAACCGTCGCCGTCCCCTAACCCTAACCCTAGCCCGAACCCTAACCCTAACCCTTCCCCGAAGCCTGACCCTCACCCGTCCCCTAATCCTAACCCGTACGCTAACACTAACCCGCGCTCTCACACGCACGCTCCCCCTAAAGCGTTGCCGTACCCTCACCTGGACCCTAAACCGTCCCCGTCCCCTAAACCTAACCCTAGCCCGATCCCTAACCCTAACTATTCCCTGAAGCCTGACCCTCACCCGTCCCCTAATCCTAACCCGTACGCTAACACTAACCCGCGCCCTCACACGCACATTCCCCCTAAAGCATTGCCGACCCTCACCTGGACCCTAAACCGTCCCCGTCCCCAAACCCTAACCTTAGACCAAACCCTAACCCTAACACTTCCCCGAAGCCTGACCCTCACCCGTCCACTAATCCTAACCCGTACGCTAATACTAACCCGCGCCCTCACACCCACGCTCCCCCTAAAGCGTTGCCGTACCCTCACCTGGACCCTAAACCGTCCCCGTCCCCTAACCCTAACCCTAGCCCGAACCCTAACCCTAACCCTTCCCCGAAGCCTGACCCTCACCCGTCCCCTAATCCTAACCCGTACGCTAACACTAACCCGCGCCCTCACACGCACGCTCGCCCTAAAGCGTTGCCGTACCCTCACCTGGACCATAAACCGTCCCCGTCCCCTAACCCTAACCCTAGCCCGAACCCTAACCCTAACCCTTCCCCGAAGCCTGACCCTCACCCGTCCCCTAATCCTAACCCGTACGCTAACACTAACCCGCCCCCTCACACGCACGCTCCCCCTAAAGCGTTGCCGTACCCTCACCTGGACCCTAAACCGTCCCCGTCCCCTAACCCTAGCCCGAACCCTAACCCTAACCCTTCCCCGAAGCCTGACCCTCACTCGTCCCCTAATCCTAACCCGTACGCTAACACTAACCCGCGCCCTCACACGCACGCTCCCCCTAAAGCGTTGCCGTACCCTCACCTGGACCCTAAACCGTCCCCGTCCCCTAACCCTAACCCTAGCCCGATCCCTAACCCTAACCCTTCCCCGAAGCCTGACCGTCACCCGTCCCCTAATCCTAACCCGTACGCTAACACTAACCCACGCCCTCACACGCACGCTCCCCCTAAAGCGTTGCCGTACCCTCACCTGGACCCTAAACCGTCCCCGTCCCCTAACCCTAACCCTAGCCCGAACCCTAACCCTAACCCTTCCCCGAAGCCTGACCCTCACCCGTCCCCTAATCCTAAGCCGTACGCTAACACTAACCCGCGCCCTCACACGCACGCTCCCCCTAAAGCGTTGCCGTACCCTCACCTGGACCCTAAACCGTCCCCTTCCCCTAACCCTAACCCTAGCCCGAACCCTAACCCTAACCCTTCCCCGAAGCCTGACCCTCACCCGTCCCATAATCCTAACCCGTACGTTAACACTAACCCGCGCCCTCACACCCACGCTCCCCCTAAAGCGTTGCCGTACCCTCACCTGGACCCTAAACCGTCCCCGTCCCCTAACCCTAACCCTAGCCCGAACCCTAACCCTAACCCTTCCCCGAAGCCTGACCCTCACCCGTCCCCTAATCCTAACCCGTACGCTAACACTAACCCGCGCCCTCACACGCACGCTCCCCCTAAAGCGTTACCGTACCCTCACCTGGACCCTAAACCGTCCCCGTCCCCTAACCCTAACCCTAGCCCAAACCCTAACCCTAACCCTTCCCCGAAGCCTGACCCTCACCCATCCCCTAATCCTAACCCGTACGCTAACACTAACCCGCGCCCTAACACGCACGCTCCCCCTAAAGCGTTGCCGTACCCTCACCTGGACCCTAAACCGTCCCCGTCCCCTAACCCTAACCCTAGCCCGATCCCTAACCCTAACCCTTCCCCGAAGCCTGACCCTCACCCGTCCCATAATCCTAACCCGTACGCTAACACTAACCCACGCCCTCACACGCACGCTCCCCCTAAAGCGTTGCCGTACCCTCACCTGGATCCTAAACCGTCCCCGTCCCCTAACCGTAACCCTAGCCCGAACCCTAACCCTAACCCTTCCCCGAAGCCTGACCCTCACCCGTCCCCTAATCCTAACCCGCACGCTAACACTAACAGGCGCCCTCACACGCACGCTCCCCCTAAAGCGTTGCCGTACCCTCACCTGGACCCTAAACCGTCCCCGTCCCCGTCCCCTAACCCTAGCCCGAACCCTAACCCTAACCCTTCCCCGAAGCCTGACCCTCACCCTTCCCCTAATCCTAACCCGTACGCTAACACTAACCCACGCCCTCACACGCACGCTCCCCCTAAAGCGTTGCCGTACCCTCACCTGGACCCTAAACCGTCCCCGTCCCCTAACCCTAACCCTAGCCCGAACCCTAACCCTAATCCTTTCCCGAAGCCTGACCCTCAACCGTCCCCTAATCCTAACCCGTACGCTAACACTAACCCGCGCCCTCACACGCACGCTCACCCTACAGCTTTGCCATACCCTCACCTGGACCCTAAACCATCCCCGTCCCCTAACCCTAACCCTAGCCCGAACCCTAACCCTAACCCTTCCCCGAAGCCTGACCCTCACCCGTCCCCTAATCCTAACCCGTACGCTAACACTAACCTGCGCCCTCACACGCACGCTCCCCCTAAAGTGTTGCCGTACCCTCACCTGGACCCTAAACCGTCCCCATCCCCTAACCGTAACCCTAGCCCGAACCCTAACCCTAACCTTTCCCCGAAGCCTGACCCTCACCCGTCCCCTAATCCTACCCCGTACGTTAACACTAACCCGCGCCCTCACACGCACGCTCCCCCTAAAGCGTTGCCGTACCCTCACCTGGACCCTAAACCGTCCCCTTCCCCTAACCCTAACCCTAGCCCGAACCCTAACCCTAACCCTTCCCCGAAGCCTGACCCTCACCCGTCCCATAATCCTAACCCGTACGTTAACACTAACCCGCGCCCTCACACCCACGCTCCCCCTAAAGCGTTGCCGTACCCTCACCTGGACCCTAAACCGTCCCCGTCCCCTAACCCTAACCCTAGCCCGAACCCTAACCCTAACCCTTCCCCGAAGCCTGACCCTCACCCGTCCCCTAATCCTAACCCGTACGCTAACACTAACCCGCGCCCTCACACGCACGCTCCCCCTAAAGCGTTACCGTACCCTCACCTGGACCCTAAACCGTCCCCGTCCCCTAACCCTAACCCTAGCCCAAACCCTAACCCTAACCCTTCCCCGAAGCCTGACCCTCACCCATCCCCTAATCCTAACCCGTACGCTAACACTAACCCGCGCCCTAACACGCACGCTCCCCCTAAAGCGTTGCCGTACCCTCACCTGGACCCTAAACCGTCCCCGTCCCCTAACCCTAACCCTAGCCCGATCCCTAACCCTAACCCTTCCCCGAAGCCTGACCCTCACCCGTCCCATAATCCTAACCCGTACGCTAACACTAACCCACGCCCTCACACGCACGCTCCCCCTAAAGCGTTGCCGTACCCTCACCTGGATCCTAAACCGTCCCCGTCCCCTAACCGTAACCCTAGCCCGAACCCTAACCCTAACCCTTCCCCGAAGCCTGACCCTCACCCGTCCCCTAATCCTAACCCGCACGCTAACACTAACAGGCGCCCTCACACGCACGCTCCCCCTAAAGCGTTGCCGTACCCTCACCTGGACCCTAAACCGTCCCCGTCCCCGTCCCCTAACCCTAGCCCGAACCCTAACCCTAACCCTTCCCCGAAGCCTGACCCTCACCCTTCCCCTAATCCTAACCCGTACGCTAACACTAACCCACGCCCTCACACGCACGCTCCCCCTAAAGCGTTGCCGTACCCTCACCTGGACCCTAAACCGTCCCCGTCCCCTAACCCTAACCCTAGCCCGAACCCTAACCCTAATCCTTTCCCGAAGCCTGACCCTCAACCGTCCCCTAATCCTAACCCGTACGCTAACACTAACCCGCGCCCTCACACGCACGCTCACCCTACAGCTTTGCCATACCCTCACCTGGACCCTAAACCATCCCCGTCCCCTAACCCTAACCCTAGCCCGAACCCTAACCCTAACCCTTCCCCGAAGCCTGACCCTCACCCGTCCCCTAATCCTAACCCGTACGCTAACACTAACCTGCGCCCTCACACGCACGCTCCCCCTAAAGTGTTGCCGTACCCTCACCTGGACCCTAAACCGTCCCCATCCCCTAACCGTAACCCTAGCCCGAACCCTAACCCTAACCTTTCCCCGAAGCCTGACCCTCACCCGTCCCCTAATCCTACCCCGTACGTTAACACTAACCCGCGCCCTCACACGCACGCTCCCCCTAAAGCGTTGCCGTACCCTCACCTGGACCCTAAACCGTCCCCGTCACCTAACCCTAACCCTAGCCCGAACCCTAACCCTAATCCTTACCCTAAGCCTGACCCTCACCCGTCCCCTAATCCTAACCCGTACGCTAACACTAACCCGCACCCTCTCACGCACGCTCCCCCTAAAGCGTTGCCGTACCCTCACCTGGACCCTAAACCGTCCCCGTCCCCTAACCCTAACCCTAGCCCGAACCCTAACCCTAACCCTTCCCCGAAGCCTGACCCTCACCCGTCCCCTAATCCTAACCCGTACGCTAACACTAACGCGCGCCCTCACACGCACGCTCCCCCTAAAGCGTTGCCGTACCCTAACCTGGACCCTAAACCGTCCCCGTCCCCTAACCCTAACCCTAGCCCGAACCCTAACCCTAACCCTTCCCCGAAGCCTGACCCTCACCCGTCCCCTAATCCTAACCCGTACGCTAACACTAACCCGCGCCCTCACACGCACGCTCCCCCTAAAGCATTGCCGTGCCCTCACCTGAACCCTAAACCGTCCCCGTCCCCTAACCCTAACCCTAGCCCGAACCCTAACCCTAACACTTCCCCGAAGCCTGACGCTCACCCGTCCCCTAATCCTAACCCGTACGCTAACACTAACCCACGCCCTCACACGCACGCTCCCCCTAAAGCGTTGCCATACCCTCACCTGGACCCTAAACCGTCCCCGTCCCCTAACCCTAACCCTAGCCCGAACCCTAACCCTAACCCTTCCCCGAGGCCTGACCCTCACCCGTCCCCTAATCCTAACCCGAAGGCTAACACTAACCTGCGCCCTCACACGCACGCTCCCCCTAAAGCGTTGCCGTACCTTCACCTGGACCCTAAACCGTCCCCCTCCCCTAACCCTAACCCTAGCCCGAACCCTAACCCTAACCCTTCCCCGAAGCCTGACCCTCACCCGTCCCCTAATCCTAACCCGTACGCTAACACTAACCCGCGCCCTCACACGCACGCTCCCCCTAAAGCGTTGCCGTACCCTCACCTGGACCCTAAACCGTCCCCGTCCCCTAACCCTAACCCTAGCCCGAACCCTAACCCTAACCCTTCCCCGAAGCCTGACCCTCACCCGTCCCCTAATCCTAACCCGTACGCTAACACTAACCCGCGCCCTCACACGCACGCTCCCCCTAAAGCGTTGCCGTACCCTCACCTGGACCCTAAACCGTCCCCGTCCCCTAACCCTAACCCTAGCCCGAACCCTAACCCTAACCCTTCCCCGAAGCCTGACGCTCACCCGTCCCCTAATCCTAACCCATACGCTAACACTAATGCGCGCCCTCACAAGCACGCTCCCCCTAAAGCGTTGCCGTACCCTCACCTGGACCCTAAACCGTCCCCGTCCCCTAACCCTAACCCTAGCCCGAACCCTAACCCTAACCCTTCCCCGAAGCCTGACCCTCAACCGTCCCCTAATCCTAACCCGTACGCTAACACTAACCCGCGCCCTCACACGCACGCTCCCCCTAAAGCGTTGCCGTACCCTCACCTGGACCCTAAACCGTCCCCGTCCCCTAACCCTAACCCTAGCCCGTACCCTAATCCTAAACCTTCCCCGAAGCCTGACACTCACCCGTCCCCTAATCCTAACCCGTACGCTAACACTAACCCGCGCCCTCACACGCACGCTCCCCCTAAAGCGTTGCCGTACCCTCACCTGGACCCTAAACCGTCCCCGTCCCCTAACCCTAACCCTAGCCTGAATCCTAACCCTAACACTTCCCCGAAGCCTGACCCTCACCCGTCCCCTAATCCTAACCCGTACGCTAACACTAACCCGCGCCCTCACACGCACGCTCCCCCTAAAGCGTTGCCGTACCCTCACCTGGACCCTAAACCGTCCCCGTCCCCTAACCCTAACCCTAGCCCGAACCCTAACCCTAACCCTTCCCCGAAGCCTCACCCTCACCCGTCCCCTAATCCTAACCCGTACGCTAACACTAACCCGCGCCCTCACACGCACGCTCCCCCTAAAGCGTTGCTGTACCCTCACCTGGACCCTAAACCGTCCCCGTCCCCTAACCCTAACCCTAGCCCGAACCCTAACCCTAACCCTTCCCCGAAGCCTGACCCTCACCCGTCCCCTAATCCTAACCCGTACGCTAACACTAACCCGCGCCCTCACACGCACGCTCCCCCTAAAGCGTTCCGTACCCTCACCTGGACCCTAAACCGTCCCCGTCCCCTAACCCTAACCCTAGCCCGAATCCTAACCCTAACACTTCCCCGAAGCCTGACCCTCACCCGTCCCCTAATCCTAACCCGTACGCTAACACTAATGCGCGCCCTCACACGCACGCTCCCCCTAAAGCGTTGCCGTACCCTCACCTGGACCCTAAACCGTCCCCGTCCCCTAACCCTAACCCTAGCCCGAACCCTAACCCTAACCCTTCCCCGAAGCCTGACGCTCACCCGTCCCCTAATCCTAACCCGTACGCTAACACTAACCCACGCCCTCACACGCACGCTCCCCCTAAAGCGTTGCCGTACCCTCACCTGGACCCTAAACCGTCCCCGTCCCCTAAACCTAACCCTAGCCCGAACCCTAACCCTAACCCTTCCCCGAAGCCTGACCCTCACCCGTCCCCTAATCCTAACCCGTACGCTAACACTAACCCGCGCCCTTACACGCACGCTCGCCCTAAAGCGTTGCCGTACCCTCACCTGGACCATAAACCGTCCCCGTCCCCTAACCCTAACCCTAGCCCGAACCCTAACCCTAACCCTTCCCCGAAGCCTGACCCTCACCCGTCCCCTAATCCTAACCCGTACGCTAACACTAACCCGCCCCCTCACACGCACGCTCCCCCTCAAGCGTTGCCGTACTCTCACCTGGACCCTAAACCGTCCCCGTCCCCTAACCCTAGCCCGAACCCTAACCCTAACCCTTCCCCGAAGCCTGACCCTCACCCGTCCCCTAATCCTAACCCGTACGCTAACACTAACCCGCGCCCTCACACGCACGCTCCCCCTAAAGCGTTGCCGTACCCTCACCTGGACCCTAAACCGTCCCCGTCCCCTAACCCTAACCCTAGCCCGATCCCTAACCCTAACCCTTCCCCGAAGCCTGACCGTCACCCGTCCCCTAATCCTAACCCGTACGCTAACACTAACCCACGCCCTCACACGCACGCTCCCCCTAAAGCGTTGCCGTACCCTCACCTGGACCCTAAACCGTCCCCGTCCCCTAACCCTAACCCTAGCCCGAACCCTAACCCTAACCCTTCCCCGAAGCCTGACCCTCACCCGTCCCCTAATCCTAACCCGTACGTTAACACTAACCCGCGCCCTCACACCCACGCTCCCCCTAAAGCGTTGCCGTACCCTCACCTGGACCCTAAACCGTCCCCGTCCCCTAACCCTAACCCTAGCCCGAACCCTAACCCTAACCCTTCCCCGAAGCCTGACCCTCACCCGTCCCCTAATCCTAACCCGCACGCTAACACTAACAGGCGCCCTCACACGCACGCTCCCCCTAAAGCGTTGCCGTACCCTCACCTGGACCCTAAACCGTCCCCGTCCCCTAACCCTAACCCTAGCCCGAACCCTAACCCTAACCCTTCCCCGAAGCCTGACCCTCACCCTTCCCCTAATCCTAACCCGTACGCTAACACTAACCCACGCCCTCACACGCACGCTCCCCCTAAAGCGTTGCCGTACCCTCACCTGGACCCTAAACCGTCCCCGTCCCCTAACCCTAACCCTAGCCCGAACCCTAACCCTAATCCTTTCCCGAAGCCTGACCCTCAACCGTCCCCTAATCCTAACCCGTACGCTAACACTAACCCGCGCCCTCACACGCACGCTCACCCTACAGCTTTGCCATACCCTCACCTGGACCCTAAACCATCCCCGTCCCCTAACCCTAACCCTAGCCCGAACCCTAACCCTAACCCTTCCCCGAAGCCTGACCCTCACCCGTCCCCTAATCCTAACCCGTACGCTAACACTAACCTGCGCCCTCACACGCACGCTCCCCCTAAAGTGTTGCCGTACCCTCACCTGGACCCTAAACCGTCCCCATCCCCTAACCGTAACCCTAGCCCGAACCCTAACCCTAACCTTTCCCCGAAGCCTGACCCTCACCCGTCCCCTAATCCTACCCCGTACGTTAACACTAACCCGCGCCCTCACACGCACGCTCCCCCTAAAGCGTTGCTGTACCCTCACCTGGACCCTAAACCGTCCCCGTCACCTAACCCTAACCCTAGCCCGAACCCTAACCCTAATCCTTACCCTAAGCCTGACCCTCACCCGTCCCCTAATCCTAACCCGTACGCTAACACTAACCCGCACCCTCTCACGCACGCTCCCCCTAAAGCGTTGCCGTACCCTCACCTGGACCCTAAACCGTCCCCGTCCCCTAACCCTAACCCTAGCCCGAACCCTAACCCTAACCCTTCCCCGAAGCCTGACCCTCACCCGTCCCCTAATCCTAACCCGTACGCTAACACTAACGCGCGCCCTCACACGCACGCTCCCCCTAAAGCGTTGCCGTACCCTAACCTGGACCCTAAACCGTCCCCGTCCCCTAACCCTAACCCTAGCCCGAACCCTAACCCTAACCCTTCCCCGAAGCCTGACCCTCACCCGTCCCCTAATCCTAACCCGTACGCTAACACTAACCCGCGCCCTCACACGCACGCTCCCCCTAAAGCATTGCCGTACCCTCACCTGAACCCTAAACCGTCCCCGTCCCCTAACCCTAACCCTAGCCCGAACCCTAACCCTAACACTTCCCCGAAGCCTGACGCTCACCCGTCCCCTAATCCTAACCCGTACGCTAACACTAACCCACGCCCTCACACGCACGCTCCCCCTAAAGCGTTGCCATACCCTCACCTGGACCCTAAACCGTCCCCGTCCCCTAACCCTAACCCTAGCCCGAACCCTAACCCTAACCCTTCCCCGAGGCCTGACCCTCACCCGTCCCCTAATCCTAACCCGAAGGCTAACACTAACCTGCGCCCTCACACGCACGCTCCCCCTAAAGCGTTGCCGTACCTTCACCTGGACCCTAAACCGTCCCCGTCCCCTAACCCTAACCCTAGCCCGAACCCTAACCCTAACCCTTCCCCGAAGCCTGACCCTCACCCGTCCCCTAATCCTAACCCGTACGCTAACACTAACCCGCGCCCTCACACGCACGCTCCCCCTAAAGCGTTGCCGTACCCTCACCTGGACCCTAAACCGTCCCCGTCCCCTAACCCTAACCCTAGCCCGAACCCTAACCCTAACCCTTCCCCGAAGCCTGACCCTCACCCGTCCCCTAATCCTAACCCGTACGCTAACACTAACCCGCGCCCTCACACGCACGCTCCCCCTAAAGCGTTGCCGTACCCTCACCTGGACCCTAAACCGTCCCCGTCCCCTAACCCTAACCCTAGCCCGAACCCTAACCCTAACCCTTCCCCGAAGCCTGACCCTCACCCGTCCCCTAATCCTAACCCGTACGCTAACACTAACCCGCGCCCTCACACGCACGCTCCCCCTAAAGCGTTGCCGTACCCTCACCTGGACCCTAAACCGTCCCCGTCCCCTAACCCTAACCCTAGCCCGAACCCTAACCCTAACCCTTCCCCGAAGCCTGACGCTCACCCGTCCCCTAATCCTAACCCATACGCTAACACTAATGCGCGCCCTCACAAGCACGCTCCCCCTAAAGCGTTGCCGTACCCTCACCTGGACCCTAAACCGTCCCCGTCCCCTAACCCTAACCCTAGCCCGAACCCTAACCCTAACCCTTCCCCGAAGCCTGACCCTCAACCGTCCCCTAATCCTAACCCGTACGCTAACACTAACCCGCGCCCTCACACGCACGCTCCCCCTAAAGCGTTGCCGTACCCTCACCTGGACCCTAAACCGTCCCCGTCCCCTAACCCTAACCCTAGCCCGAACCCTAACCCTAACCCTTCCCCGAAGCCTGACCCTCACCCGTCCCCTAATCCTAACCCGCACGCTAACACTAACCCGCGCTCTCACACGCACGCTTCCCCTAAAGCGTTTCCGTACCCTCACCTGGACCCTAAACCGTCCCCGTCCCCTAACCCTAACCCTAGCCCGAACCCTAACCCTAACCCTTCCCCGAAGCCTGACGCTCACCTATCCCCTAATCCTAACCCGTACGCTAACACTAACCCGCGCCCTCACACGCACGCTCCCCCTAAAGCGTTGCCGTACCCTCACCTGGACCCTAAACCGTCCCCGTCCCCTAACCCTAACCCTAGCCCGAACCCTAACCCTAACCCTTCCCCGAAGCCTGACCCTCACCCGTCCCCTAATCCTAACCCGCACGCTAACACTAACCCGCGCCCTCACACGCACGCTCCCCCTAAAGCGTTGCCGTACCCTCACCTGGACCCTAAACCGTCCCCGTCCCCTAACCCTAACCCTAGCCCGAAACCTAACCCTAATCCTTCCCCGAAGCCTGACCCTCACCCGTCCCCTATTCCTAACCCGTACGCTAACACTAACCCGCGCCCTCACACGCACGCTCACCCTACAGCGTTGCCATACCCTCACCTGGACCCTAAACCGTCCCCGTCCCCTAACCCTAACCCTAGCCCGAACCCTAACCCTAACCCTTCCCCGAAGCCTGACCCTCACCCGTCCCCTAATCCTAACCCGTACGCTAACACTAACCCGCGCCCTCACACGCACGCTCCCCCTAAAGCGTTGCCATACCCTCACCTGGACCCTAAACCGTCCCCGTCCCCTAACCCTAACCCTAGCCCGAACCCTAACCCTAACCCTTCCCCGAAGCCTGACCCTCACCCGTCCCCTAATCCTAACCCGTACGCTAACACTAACCCACGCCCTCACACGCACGCTCCCCCTAAAGCGTTGCCGTACCCTCACCTGGACCCTAAACCGTCCCCATCCCCTAACCCTAACCCTAGCCCGTACCCTAACCCTAAACCTTCCCCGAAGCCTGACACTCACCCGTCCCCTAATCCTAACCCGTACGCTAACACTAACCAGCGCCCTCACACGCACGCTCCCCCTAAAGCGTTGCCGTACCCTCACCTGGACCCTAAACCGTCCCCGTCCCCTAACCCTAACCCTAGCCTGAATCCTAACCCTAACACTTCCCCGAAGCCTGACCCTCACCCGTCCCCTAATCCTAACCCGTACGCTAACACTAACCCGCGCCCTCACACGCACGCTCCCCCTAAAGCGTTGCCGTACCCTCACCTGGACCCTAAACCGTCCCCGTCCCCTAACCCTAACCCTAGCCCGAACCCTAACCCTAACCCTTCCCCGAAGCCTCACCCTCACCCGTCCCCTAATCCTAACCCGTACGCTAACACTAACCCGCGCCCTCACACGCACGCTCCCCCTAAAGCGTTGCTGTACCCTCACCTGGACCCTAAACCGTCCCCGTCCCATAACCCTAACCCTAGCCCGAACCCTAACCCTAACCTTCCCCGAAGCCTGACCCTCACCCGTCCCCTAATCCTAACCCGTACGCTAACACTAACCCGCGCCCTCACACGCACGCTCCCCCTAAAGCGTTCCGTACCCTCACCTGGACCCTAAACCGTCCCCGTCCCCTAACCCTAACCCTAGCCCGAATCCTAACCCTAACACTTCCCCGAAGCCTGACCCTCACCCGTCCCCTAATCCTAACCCGTACGCTAACACTAATGCGCGCCCTCACACGCACGCTCCCCCTAAAGCGTTGCCGTACCCTCACCTGGACCCTAAACCGTCCCCGTCCCCTAACCCTAACCCTAGCCCGAACCCTAACCCTAACCCTTCCCCGAAGCCTGACCCTCAACCGTCCCCTAATCCTAACCCGTACGCTAACACTAACCCGCGCCCTCACACGCACGCTCCCCCTAAAGCGTTGCCGTACCCTCACCTGGACCCTAAACCGTCCCCGTCCCCTAACCCTAACCCTAGCCCGAACCCTAACCCTAACCCTTCCCCGAAGCCTGACGCTCACCCGTCCCCTAATCCTAACCCGTACGCTAACACTAACCCACGCCCTCACACGCACGCTCCCCCTAAAGCGTTGCCGTACCCTCACCTGGACCCTAAACCGTCCCCGTCCCCTAAACCTAACCCTAGCCCGAACCCTAACCCTAACCCTTCCCCGAAGCCTGACCCTCACCCGTCCCCTAATCCTAAACCGTACGCTAACACTAACCCGCGCCCTCACATGCACGCTCCCCCTAAAGCGCTGCCGTACCCTCAGCTGGACCCTAAACCGTCCCCGTCACCTAACCCTAACCATAACCCGAACCCTAACCCTAACCCTTCCCCGAAGCATGACACTCACCCGTCCCCTAATCCTAACCCGTACGCTAACACTAACCCGCGCCCTCACACGCACGCTCCCCCTAAAGCGTTGCCGTACCCTCACCTGGACCCTAAACCGTCCCCGTCCCCTAACCCTAACCCTAGCCCGAACCCTAACCCTAACCCTTCCCCGAAGCCTGACCCTCACCCGTCCCCTAATCCTAACCCGTACGCTAACACTAACCCGCGCCCTCACACGCATGCTCCCCCTAAAGCGTTGCCGTACCCTCACCTGGACCCTAAACCGTCCCGGTCCCCTAACCCTAACCCTAGCCCGAACCCTAACCCTAACCCTTCCCCGAAACCTGACCCTCACCCGTTCCCTAATCCTAACCCGTACGCTAACACTAACCCGCGCCCTCACATGCACGCTCCGCCTAAAGCGTTGCCGTACCCTCACCTGGACCCTAAACCGTCCCCGTCCCCTAACCCTAACCCTAGCCCGAACCCTAACCCTAACCCTTCCCCGAAGCCTGAGCCTCACCCGTCCCCTAATCCTAACCCGTACGCTAACACTAACCCGCGCCCTCAAACGCACGCTCCCCCTAAACCGTTGCCGTACCCTCACCTGGACCCTAAACCATCCCTGTCCCCTAACCCTAACCCTAGCCCGAACCCTAACCCTAACCCTTCCCCGAAGCCTGACCCTCACCCGTCCCCTAATCCTAACATGTACGCTAACACTAACCCACGCCCTCACACGCACGCTCCCCCTAAAGCGTTGCCGTACCCTCACCTGGACCCTAAACCGTCCCCGTCCCCTAACCCTAACCCTAGCCCGAACCCTAACCCTTCCCCGAAGCCTGACCCTCACCCGTCCCCTAATCCTAACCCGTACGCTAACACTAACCCGCGCCCTCACACGCACGCTCCCCCTAAAGCGTTGCCGTACCCTCACCTGGACCCTAAACCGTCCCCGTGCCCTAACCCTAACCCTAGCCCGAACCCTAACCCTAACCCTTCCCCGAAGCCTGACCCTCACCCGTCCCCTAATCCTAACCCGTACGCTAACACTAACCCGCGCCCTCACACGCACGCTCCCCCTAAAGCGTTGCCATACCCTCACCTGGACCCTAAACCGTCCCCGTCCCCTAACCCTAACCCTAGCCCGAACCCTAACCCTAACCCTTCCCCGAAGCCTGACCCTCACCCGTCCCCTAATCCTAACCCGTACGCTAACACTAACCCGCGCCCTCACACGCACGCTCCCCCTAAAGCGTTGCCGTACCCTCACCTGGACCCTAAACCGTCCCCGTCCCCTAAACCTAACCCTAGCCCGATCCCTAACCCTAACTATTCCCTGAAGCCTGACCCTCACCCGTCCCCTAATCCTAACCCGTACGCTAACACTAACCCGCGCCCTCACACGCACATTCCCCCTAAAGCATTGCCGACCCTCACCTGGACCCTAAATCGTCCCCGTCCCCAAACCCTAACCTTAGACCAAACCCTAACCCTAACACTTCCCCGAAGCGTGACCCTCACCCGTCCACTAATCCTAACCCGTACGCTAAAACTAACCCGCGCCCTCACACCCACGCTCCCCCTAAAGCGTTGCCGTACCCTCACCTGGACCCTAAACCGTCCCCGTCCCCTAACCCTAACCCTAGCCCGAACCCTAACCCTAACCCTTCCCCGAAGCCTGACCCTCACCCGTCCCCTAATCCTAACCCGTAGGCTAACACTAACCCGCGCCCTCACACGCACGCTCGCCCTAAAGCGTTGCCGTACCCTCACCTGGACCATAAACCGTCCCCGTCCCCTAACCCTAACCCTAGCCCGAACCCTAACCCTAACCCTTCCCCGAAGCCTGACCCTCACCCGTCCCCTAATCCTAACCCGTACGCTAACACTAACCCGCCCCCTCACACGCACGCTCCCCCTAAAGCGTTGCCGTACCCTCACCTGGACCCTAAACCGTCCCCGTCCCCTAACCCTAGCCCGAACCCTAACCCTAACCCTTCCCCGAAGCCTGACCGTCACCCGTCCCCTAATCCTAACCCGTACGCTAACACTAACCCACGCCCTCACACGCACGCTCCCCCTAAAGCGTTGCCGTACCCTCACCTGGACCCTAAACCGTCCCCGTCCCCTAACCCTAACCCTAGCCCGAACCCTAACCCTAACCCTTCCCCGAAGCCTGACCCTCACCCGTCCCCTAATCCTAAGCCGTACGCTAACACTAACCCGCGCCCTCACACGCACGCTCCCCCTAAAGCGTTGCCGTACCCTCACCTGGACCCTAAACCGTCCCCTTCCCCTAACCCTAACCCTAGCCCGAACCCTAACCCTAACCCTTCCCCGAAGCCTGACCCTCACCCGTCCCCTAATCCTAACCCGTACGTTAACACTAACCCGCGCCCTCACACCCACGCTCCCCCTAAAGCGTTGCCGTACCCTCACCTGGACCCTAAACCGTCCCCGTCCCCTAACCCTAACCCTAGCCCGAACCCTAACCCTAACCCTTCCCCGAAGCCTGACCCTCACCCGTCCCCTAATCCTAACCCGTACGCTAACACTAACCCGCGCCCTCACACGCACGCTCCCCCTAAAGCGTTACCGTACCCTCACCTGGACCCTAAACCGTCCCCGTCCCCTAACCCTAACCCTAGCCCAAACCCTAACCCTAACCCTTCCCCGAAGCCTGACCCTCACCCATCCCATCTTCCTAACCCGTACGCTAACACTAACCCGCGCCCTCACACGCACGCTCCCCCTAAAGCGTTGCCGTACCCTCACCTGGACCCTAAACCGTCCCCGTCCCCTAACCCTAACCCTAGCCCGATCCCTAACCCTAACCCTTCCCCGAAGCCTGACCCTCACCCGTCCCATAATCCTAACCCGTACGCTAACACTAACCCACGCCCTCACACGCACGCTCCCCCTAAAGCGTTGCCGTACCCTCACCTGGACCCTAAACCGTCCGGGTCCACTAACCCTAACCCTAGCCCGAACCCTAACCCTAACCCTTCCCCGAAGCCTGACACTCACCCGTCCCCTAATCCTAACCCGTACGCTAACACTAACCCGCGCCCTCACACGCACGCTCCCCCTAAAGCGTTGCCGTACCCTCACCTGGATCCTAAACCGTCCCCGTCCCCTAACCCTAACCCTAGCCCGAACCCTAACCCTAACCCTTCCCCGAAGCCTGACCCTCACCAGTCCCCTAATCCTAACCCGCACGCTAACACTAACAGGCGCCCTCACACGCACGCTCCCCCTAAAGCGTTGCCGTACCCTCACCTGGACCCTAAACCGTCCCCGTCCCCTAAACCTAGCCCGAACCCTAACCCTAACCCTAATCCTTTCCCGAAGCCTGACCCTCAACCGTCCCCTAATCCTAACCCGTACGCTAACACTAACCCGCGCCCTCACACGCACGCTCACCCTACAGCTTTGCCATACCCTCACCTGGACCCTAAACCATCCCCGTCCCCTAACCCTAACCCTAGCCCGAACCCTAACCCTAACCCTTCCCCGAAGCCTGACCCTCACCCGTCCCCTAATCCTAACCCGTACGCTAACACTAACCTGCGCCCTCACACTCACGCTCCCCCTAAAGTGTTGCCGTACCCTCACCTGGACCCTAAACCGTCCCCATCCCCTAACCGTAACCCTAGCCCGAACCCTAACCCTAACCTTTCCCCGAAGCCTGACCCTCACCCGTCCCCTAATCCTACCCCGTACGTTAACACTAACCCGCGCCCTCACACGCACGCTCCCCCTAAAGCGTTGCCGTACCCTCACCTGGACCCTAAACCGTCCCCGTCACCTAACCCTAACCCTAGCCCGAACCCTAACCCTAATCCTTACCCTAAGCCTGACCCTCACCCGTCCCCTAATCCTAACCCGTACGCTAACACTAACCCGCACCCTCTCACGCACGCTCCCCCTAAAGCGTTGCCGTACCCTCACCTGGACCATAAACCGTCCCCGTCCCCTAACCCTAACCCTAGCCCGAACCCTAACCCTAACCCTTCCCCGAAGCCTGACCCTCACCCGTCCCCTAATCCTAACCCGTACGCTAACACTAACGCGCGCCCTCACACGCACGCTCCCCCTAAAGCGTTGCCGTACCCTAACCTGGACCCTAAACCGTCCCCGTCCCCTAACCCTAACCCTAGCCCGAACCCTAACCCTAACCCTTCCCCGAAGCCTGACCCTCACCCGTCCCCTAATCCTAACCCGTACGCTAACACTAACCCGCGCCCTCACACGCACGCTCCCCCTAAAGCATTGCCGTACCCTCACCTGAACCCTAAACCGTCCCCGTCCCCTAACCCTAACCCTAGCCCGAACCCTAACCCTAACACTTCCCCGAAGCCTGACGCTCACCCGTCCCCTAATCCTAACCCGTACGCTAACACTAACCCACGCCTTCACACGCACGCTCCCCCTAAAGCGTTGCCATACCCTCACCTGGACCCTAAACCGTCCCCGTCCCCTAACCCTAACCCTAGCCCGAACCCTAACCCTAACCCTTCCCCGAAGCCTGACCCTCACCCGTCCCCTAATCCTAACCCGTACGCTAACACTAACCCGCGCCCTCACACGCACGCTCCCCCTAAAGCGTTGCCGTACCCTCACCTGGACCCTAAACCGTCCCCGTCCCCTAACCCTAACCCTAGCCCGAACCCTAACCCTAACCCTTCCCCGAAGCCTGACCCTCACCCGTCCCCTAATCCTAACCCGTACGCTAACACTAACCCGCGCCCTCACACGCACGCTCCCCCTAAAGCGTTGCCGTACCCTCACCTGGACCCTAAACCGTCCCCGTCCCCTAACCCTAACCCTAGCCCGAACCCTAACCCTAACCCTTCCCCGAAGCCTGACCCTCACCCGTCCCCTAATCCTAACCCGTACGCTAACACTAACCCGCGCCCTCACACGCACGCTCCCCCTAAAGCGTTGCCGTACCCTCACCTGGACCCTAAACCGTCCCCGTCCCCTAACCCTAACCCTAGCCCGAACCCTAACCCTAACCCTTCCCCGAAGCCTGACGCTCACCCGTCCCCTAATCCTAACCCATACGCTAACACTAATGCGCGCCCTCACAAGCACGCTCCCCCTAAAGCGTTGCCGTACCCTCACCTGGACCCTAAACCGTCCCCGTCCCCTAACCCTAACCCTAGCCCGAACCCTAACCCTAACCCTTCCCCGAAGCCTGACCCTCAACCGTCCCCTAATCCTAACCCGTACGCTAACACTAACCCGCGCCCTCACACGCACGCTCCCCCTAAAGCGTTGCCGTACCCTCACCTGGACCCTAAACCGTCCCCGTCCCCTAACCCTAACCCTAGCCCGAACCCTAACCCTAACCCTTCCCCGAAGCCTGACCCTCACCCGTCCCCTAATCCTAACCCGCACGCTAACACTAACCCGCGCCCTCACACGCACGCTTCCCCTAAAGCGTTGCCGTACCCTCACCTGGACCCTAAACCGTCCCCGTCCCCTAACCCTAACCCTAGCCCGAACCCTAACCCTAACCCTTCCCCGAAGCCTGACGCTCACCTATCCCCTAATCCTAACCCGTACGCTAACACTAACCCACGCCCTCACACGCACGCTCCCCCTAAAGCGTTGCCGTACCCTCACCTGGA
Organism: Delphinus delphis; assembly: GCF_949987515.2. Lineage (NCBI taxonomy): Eukaryota > Metazoa > Chordata > Mammalia > Artiodactyla > Delphinidae > Delphinus > Delphinus delphis. The sequence goes on along the minus strand of NW_027192945.1, from coordinate 97,268 downwards.
CCCTAAACCGTCCCCGTCCCCTAACCCTAACCCTAGCCCGAACCCTAACCCTAACCCTTCCCCGAAGCCTGACCCTCACCCGTCCCCTAATCCTAACCCGCACGCTAACACTAACCCGCGCCCTCACACGCACGCTCCCCCTAAAGCGTTGCCGTACCCTCACCTGGACCCTAAACCGTCCCCGTCCCCTAACCCTAACCCTAGCCCGAAACCTAACCCTAATCCTTCCCCGAAGCCTGACCCTCACCCGTCCCCTATTCCTAACCCGTACGCTAACACTAACCCGCGCCCTCACACGCACGCTCACCCTACAGCGTTGCCATACCCTCACCTGGACCCTAAACCGTCCCCGTCCCCTAACCCTAACCCTAGCCCGAACCCTAACCCTAACCCTTCCCCGAAGCCTGACCCTCACCCGTCCCCTAATCCTAACCCGTACGCTAACACTAACCCGCGCCCTCACACGCACGCTCCCCCTAAAGCGTTGCCATACCCTCACCTGGACCCTAAACCGTCCCCGTCCCCTAACCCTAACCCTAGCCCGAACCCTAACCCTAACCCTTCCCCGAAGCCTGACCCTCACCCGTCCCCTAATCCTAACCCGTACGCTAACACTAACCCACGCCCTCACACGCACGCTCCCCCTAAAGCGTTGCCGTACCCTCACCTGGACCCTAAACCGTCCCCATCCCCTAACCCTAACCCTAGCCCGTACCCTAACCCTAAACCTTCCCCGAAGCCTGACACTCACCCGTCCCCTAATCCTAACCCGTACGCTAACACTAACCCGCGCCCTCACACGCACGCTCCCCCTAAAGCGTTGCCGTACCCTCACCTGGACCCTAAACCGTCCCCGTCCCCTAACCCTAACCCTAGCCTGAATCCTAACCCTAACACTTCCCCGAAGCCTGACCCTCACCCGTCCCCTAATCCTAACCCGTACGCTAACACTAACCCGCGCCCTCACACGCACGCTCCCCCTAAAGCGTTGCCGTACCCTCACCTGGACCCTAAACCGTCCCCGTCCCCTAACCCTAACCCTAGCCCGAACCCTAACCCTAACCCTTCCCCGAAGCCTCACCCTCACCCGTCCCCTAATCCTAACCCGTACGCTAACACTAACCCGCGCCCTCACACGCACGCTCCCCCTAAAGCGTTGCTGTACCCTCACCTGGACCCTAAACCGTCCCCGTCCCCTAACCCTAACCCTAGCCCGAACCCTAACCCTAACCCTTCCCCGAAGCCTGACCCTCACCCGTCCCCTAATCCTAACCCGTACGCTAACACTAACCCGCGCCCTCACACGCACGCTCCCCCTAAAGCGTTCCGTACCCTCACCTGGACCCTAAACCGTCCCCGTCCCCTAACCCTAACCCTAGCCCGAATCCTAACCCTAACACTTCCCCGAAGCCTGACCCTCACCCGTCCCCTAATCCTAACCCGTACGCTAACACTAATGCGCGCCCTCACACGCACGCTCCCCCTAAAGCGTTGCCGTACCCTCACCTGGACCCTAAACCGTCCCCGTCCCCTAACCCTAACCCTAGCCCGAACCCTAACCCTAACCCTTCCCCGAAGCCTGACCCTCAACCGTCCCCTAATCCTAACCCGTACGCTAACACTAACCCGCGCCCTCACACGCACGCTCCCCCTAAAGCGTTGCCGTACCCTCACCTGGACCCTAAACCGTCCCCGTCCCCTAACCCTAACCCTAGCCCGAACCCTAACCCTAACCCTTCCCCGAAGCCTGACGCTCACCCGTCCCCTAATCCTAACCCGTACGCTAACACTAACCCACGCCCTCACACGCACGCTCCCCCTAAAGCGTTGCCGTACCCTCACCTGGACCCTAAACCGTCCCCGTCCCCTAAACCTAACCCTAGCCCGAACCCTAACCCTAACCCTTCCCCGAAGCCTGACCCTCACCCGTCCCCTAATCCTAACCCGAAGGCTAACACTAACCTGCGCCCTCACACGCACGCTCCCCCTAAAGCGCTGCCGTACCCTCAGCTGGACCCTAAACCGTCCCCGTCACCTAACCCTAACCCTAGCCCGAACCCTAACCCTAACCCTTCCCCGAAGCCTGACCCTCACCCGTCCCCTAATCCTAACCCGTACGCTAACACTAACCCGCGCCCTCACACGCACGCTCCCCCTAAAGTGTTGCCGTACCCTCACCTGGACCCTAAACCGTCCCCATCCCCTAACCCTAACCCTAGCCCGAACCCTAACCCTAACCCTTCCCCGAAGCCTGACCCTCACCCGTCCCCTAATCCTAACCCGTACGCTAACACTAACCCGCGCCCTCACACGCACGCTCCCCCTAAAGCGTTGCCGTACCCTCACCTGGACCCTAAACCGTCCCGGTCCCCTAACCCTAACCCTAGCCCGAACCCTAACCCTAACCCTTCCCCGAAACCTGACCCTCACCCGTTCCCTAATCCTAACCCGTACGCTAACACTAACCCGCGCCCTCACATGCACGCTCCCCCTAAAGCGTTGCCGTACCCTCACCTGGACCCTAAACCGTCCCCGTCCCCTAACCCTAACCCTAGCCCGAACCCTAACCCTAACCCTTCCCCGAAGCCTGAGCCTCACCCGTCCCCTAATCCTAACCCGTACGCTAACACTAACCCGCGCCCTCAAACCGCACGCTCCCCCTAAACCGTTGCCGTACCCTCACCTGGACCCTAAACCATCCCTGTCCCCTAACCCTAACCGTAGCCCGAACCCTAACCCTAACCCTTCCCCGAAGCCTGACCCTCACCCGTCCCCTAATCCTAACATGTACGCTAACACTAACCCACGCCCTCACACGCACGCTCCCCCTAAAGCGTTGCCGTACCCTCACCTGGACCCTAAACCGTCCCTGTCCCCTAACCCTAACCCTAGCCCCAACCCTAACCCTAACCCTTCCCCGAAGCCTGACCCTCACCCGTCCCCTAATCCTAACCCGTACGCTAACACTAACCCGAGCCCTCACACGCACGCTCCCCCTAAAGCGTTGCTGTACCCTCACCTGGACCCTAAACCGTCCCCGTCCCCTAACCCTAACCCTAGCCCAAACCCTAACCCTAACCCTTCCCCGAAGCCTGACCCTCACCCGTCCCCTAATCCTAACCCGTACGCTAACACTAACCCGTGCCCTCACACGCACGCTCCCCCTAAAGCATTGCCGTACCCTCACCTGGACCCTAAACCGTCCCCGTCCCCTAACCCTAACCCTAGCCCGAACCCTAACCCTAACCCTTCCCCGAAGCCTGACCCTCACCCGTCCCCTAATCCTAACCCGTACGCTAACACTAATCCGCGCACTCACACGCACGCTCCCCCTAAAGCGTTGCCGTACCCTCACCTGGACCCTAAACCGTCCCTGTCCCCTAACCCTAACCCTAGCCCGAACCCTAACCCTAACCCTTCCCCGAAGCCTGACCCTCACCCGTCCCCTAATCCTAACCCGTACGCTAACACTAACCCGCGCCCTCACACGCACGCTCCCCCGAAAGCGTTGCCGTACCCTCACCTGGACCTTAAACCGTCCCCGTCCCCTAACCCTAACCCTAGCCCGAACCCTAACCGTAAACCTTCCCCGAAACCTGACCTTCAGCCGTCCCCTAATCCTAACCCGTACGCTAACACTAACCCGCGCCCTCACACGCACGCTCCCCGTAAAGCGTTGCCGTACCCTCACCTGGACCCTAAACCGTCCCCGTCCCCTAACCCTAACCCTAGCCCGAACCCTAACCCTTCCCCGAAGCCTGACCCTCACCCGTCCCCTAATCCTAACCCGTACGCTAACACTAACCCGCGCCCTCACACGCACGCTCCCCCTAAAGCGTTGCCGTACCCTCACCTGGACCCTAAACCGTCCCCGTCCCCTAATCCTAACCCTAGCCCGAACCCTAACCCTAACACTTCCCCGAAGCCTGACCCTCACCCGTCCCCTAATCCTAACCCGTACGCTAACACTAATCCGCTCACTCACACGCACGCTCCCCCTAAAGCGTTGCCGTACCCTCACCTGGACCCTAAACCGTCCCCGTCCCCTAACCCTAACCCTAGCCCGAACCCTAAGCCTAACCCTTCCCCGAAGCCTGACCCTCACCCGTCCCCTAATCCTAACCCGTACGCTAACACTAACCCGCGCCCTCACACGCACGCTCCCCCGAAAGCGTTGCCGTACCCTCACCTGGACCCTAAACCGTCCCCGTCCCCGAACCCTAACCTTAGACCGAACCCTAACCCTAACCCTTCCCCGAAGCCTGACCCTCAGCCGTCCACTAATCCTAACCCGTACGCTAACACTAACCCGCGCCCTCACACCCACGCTCCCCCTAAAGCGTTGCCGTACCCTCACCTGGACCCTAAACCGTCCCCGTCCCCTAACCCTAACCCTAGCCCGAACCCTAACCCTAACCCTTCCCCGAAGCCTGACCCTCACCCGTCCCCTAATCCTAACCCGTACGCTAACACTAACCCGCGCACTCACACGCACGCTCCCCCTAAAGCGTTGCCGTACCCTCACCTGGACCCTAAACCGTCCCCGTCACCTAACCCTAACCCTAGCCCGAACCCTAACCCTAACCCTTCCCCGAAGCCTGACCCTCACCCGTCCCCTAATCCTAACCCGTACGCTAACACTAACCCGCGCCCTCACACGCACGCTCCCCCGAAAGCGTTGCCGTACCCTCACCTGGACCTTAAACCGTCCCCGTCCCCGTCCCCTAACCCTAACCCTAGCCCGAACCCTAACCGTAAACCTTCCCCGAAACCTGACCTTCACCCGTCCCCTAATCCTAACCCGTACGCTAACACTAACCCGCGCCCTCACACGCACGCTCCCCCTAAAGCGTTGCCGTACCCTCACCTGGACCCTAAACCGTCCCCGTCCCCTAACCCTAACCCTAGCCCGAACCCTAACCCTTCCCCGAAGCCTGACCCTCACCCGTCCCCTAATCCTAACCCGTACGCTAACACTAACCCGCGCCCTCACACGCACGCTCCCCCTAAAGCGTTGCCGTACCCTCACCTGGACCCTAAACCGTCCCCGTCCCCTAAACCTAACCCTAGCCCGAACTCTAAACCTAACCCTTCCCCGAAACCTGACCCTCACCCGTCCCCTAATCCTAACCCGTACGCTAACACTAACCCGCGCCCTCACACGCACGCTCCCCCTAAAGCGTTGCCGTACCCTCACCTGGACCCTAAACCGTCCCCGTCCCCTAACCCTAACCCTAGCCCGAACCCTAACCCTAACACTTCCCCGAAGCCTGACCCTCACCCGTCCCCTAATCCTAACCCGTACGCTAACACTATCCCGCGCCATCACACGCACGCTCCCCCTAAAGCGTTGCCGTACCCTCACCTGGACCCTAAACCGTCCCCTTCCCCTAACCCTAACCGTAGCCCGAACCCTAAACCTAACACTTCCCCGAAGCCTGACCCTCACCCATCCCCTAATCCTAACCCGTACGCTAACACTAACCCACGCCCTCATACGCACGCTCCCGCTAAAGCGTTGCCGTACCCTCACCTGGACCCTAACCCGTCCCCGTCCCCTAACCCTAACCCTAGCCCGAACCCTAACACTAACACTTCCCCGAAGCCTGACCCTCACCCGTCCCCTAATCCTAACCCGTACGCTAACACTAACCCGCGCGCTCACACGCACGCTCCCCCTAAAGCGTTGCCGTACCCTCACCTGGACCCTAAACCGTCCCCGTCCCCTAACCCTAACCCTAGCCCGAACCCTAACCCTAACCCTTCCCCGAAGCCTGACCCTCAACCGTCCCCTAATCCTAAGCCGTACGCTAACACTAACCCGCGCCCTCACACGCACGCTCCCCCTAAAGCGTTGCCGTACCCTCACCTGGACCCTAAACCGTCCCCGTCCCCTAGCCCTAACCCTAGCCCGAACCCTAACCCTTCCCCGAAGCCTGACCCTCACCCGTCCCCTAATCCTAACCCGTACGCTAACACTAACCCGCGCCCTCACACGCACGCTCCCCGTAAAGCGTTGCCATACCCTAACCTGGACCCTAAACCGTCCCCGTCCCCTAACCCTAACCCTAGCCCGAACCCTAACCCTAACACTTCCCCGAAGCCTGACCCTCACCCGTCCCCTAATCCTAACCCGTACGCTAACACTAACCCACGCCCTCACACGCACGCTCCCCCTAAAGCGTTGCCGTACCCTCACCTGGACCCTAAACCGTCCCCGTCCCATAACCCTAGCCCGAACCCTAACCCTAACCCTTCCCCGAAGCCTGACCCTCACCCGTCCCCTAATCCTAACCCGTACGCTAACACTAACCCACGCCCTCACACGCACGCTCCCCCTAAAGCGTTGCCGTACCCTCACCTGGACCCTAAACCGTCCCCGTCCCCTAACCCTAACCCTAGCCCGAACCCTAACCCTAACCCTTCCCTGAAGCCTGACCCTCACCCGTCCCCTAATCCTAACCCGTACGATAACACTAACCCGCGCCCTCACACGCACGCTCCCCCTAAAGCGTTGCCGTACCCTCACCTGGACCGTAAACCATCCCCGTCCCCTAACCCTAACCCTAGCCTAAACCCTAACCCTAACCCTTCCCCGAAGCCTGACCCTCACCCGTCCCCTAATCCTAACCCGTACGCTAACACTAACCCGCGCCCTCACACGCACGCTCCCCCTAAACCGTTGCCGTACCCTCACCTGGACCCTAAACCGTCCCCGTCCCCTAACCCTAACCCTAGCCCGAACCCTAACCCTAACCCTTCCCCGAAGCCTGACCCTCACCCGTCCCCTAATCCTAACCCATACGCTAACACTAACCCGCGCCCTCACACGCACGCTCCCCCTAAAGCGTTGCCGTACCCTCACCTGGACCCTAAACCGTCCCCGTCCCCTAACCCTAACCCTAGCCCGAACCCTAACCCTAACCCTTCCCCGAAGCCTGACCCTCACCCGTCCCCTAATCCTAACCCGTACGCAAACACTAACCCGCGCCCTCACACGCACGCTCCCCCTAAACCGTTGCCGTACCCTCACCTGGACCCTAAACCGTCCCCGTCCCCTAACCCTAACCCTAGCCCGAACCCTAACCCTAACCCTTCCCCGAAGCCTGACCCTCACCCGTCCCCTAATCCTAACCCGTACGCTAACACTAACCCGCGCCCTCACACACACGCTCCCCCTAAAGCCTTGCCGTACCCTCACCTGGACCCTAAACCGTTCCCGTCCCCTAACCCTAACCCTAGCCCGAACCGTAACCCTAACCCTTCCCCGAAGCCTGACCCTCACCCGTCCCCTAATCCTAACCCGTACGCTAACACTAACCCACGCCCTCACACCCACGCTCCCCCTAAAGCGTTGCCGTACCCTCACCTGGACCCTAAACCGTCCCCGTCCCCTAACCCTAACCCTAGCCCGACCCCTAACCCTAACCCTTCCCCGAAGCCTGACGCTCACCCGTCCCCTAATCCTAACCCGTACGCTAACACTAACCCACGCCCTCACACGCACGCTCCCCCTAAAGCGTTGCCGTACCCTCACCTGGACCCTAAACCGTCCCCGTCCCCTAACCCTAACCCTAGCCCGATCCCTAACCCTAACCCTTCCCCGAAGCCTGACCCTCACCCGTCCCCTAATCCTAACCCGTACGCTAACACTAACCCGCGCCCTCACACGCACGCTCCCCCTAAACCGTTGCCGTACCCTCACCTGGACCCTAAACCGTCCCCGTCCCCTAACCCTAACCCTAGCCCGAACCCTAACCCTAACCCTTCCCCGAAGCCTGACCCTCACCCGTCCCCTAATCCTAACCCGTACGATAACACTAACCCGCGCCCTCACACGCACGCTCCCCCTAAAGCGTTGCCGTACCCTCACCTGGACCGTAAACCATCCCCGTCCCCTAACACTAACCCTAGCCCAAACCCTAACCCTAACCCTTCCCCGAAGTCTGACCCACACCCGTCCCCTAATCCTAACCCGTACGCTAACACTAACCCGCGCCCTCACACGCACGCTCCCCCTAAATCGTTGCCGTACCCTCACCTGGACCCTAAACCGTCCCCGTCCCCTAACCCTAACCCTACCCCGAACCCTAACCCTAACACTTCCCCTAAGCCTGACCATCACCCGTCCCCTAATCCTAACCCGTACGCTAACACTAACCCGCGCCCTCACACGCACGCTCCCCCTAAAGCGTTGCCGTACCCTCACCTGGACCCTAAACCGTCCCCGTCCCCTAACCCTAACCCTAGCCCGAACCCTAACCCTAACCCTTCCCCGAAGCCTGACCCTCACCCGTCCCCTAATCCTAACCCGTACGCTAACACGAACCCGCGCCCTCACACGCACGCTTCCCCTAAAGCGTTGCCGTACCCTCACCTGGACCCTAAACCGTCCCCATCCCCTAACCCTAACCCTAGCCCGAACCCTAACCCTTCCCCGAAGCCTGACCCTCACCCGTCCCCTAATCCTAACCCGTACGCTAACACTAACCCGCGCCCTCACACGCACGCTCCCCCTGAAGCGTTGCCGTACCCTCACCTGGACCCTAAACCGTCCCCGTCCCCTAACCCTAACCCTAGCGCGAACCCTAACCCTAACCCTTCCCCGAAGCCTGACCCTCAACCGTCCCCTAATCCTAACCCGTACGCTAACACTAACCCGCGCCCTCACACGCACGCTCCCCTTAGAGCGTTGCCGTACCCTCACCTGGACCCTAAACCGTCCCCGTCCCCTAACCCTAACCCTAGCCCGAACCCTAACACTAACCCTTCCCCGAAGCCTGACCCTCACTCGTCCCCTAATCCTAACCCGTACGCTAACACTAACCCAGGCCCTCACACGCACGCTCCCCCTAAAGCATTGCCGTACCCTCACCTGGACCCTAAACCGTCCCCGTGCCCTAACCCTAACCCTAGCCCGAACCCTAACCCTAACCCTTCCCCGAAGCCTGACCCTCACCCGTCCCCTAATCCTAACCCGTACGCTAACACTAACCCGCGCCCTCACACGCACGCTCCCCCTAAAACGTTGCCGTACCCTCACCTGGACCCTAAACCGTCCCCGTCCCCTAAACCTAACCCTAACCCGAACCCTAACCCTAACCCTTCCCCGAAGCCTGACCCTCACCCGTCCCCTAATCCTAACCCGTACGATAACACTAACCCGCGCCCTCACACGCACGCTCCCCCTAAAGCGTTGCCATACCCTCACCTGGACCCTAAACCGTCCCCGTCCCCTAACCCTAACCCTAGCCCGAACCCTAACCCTAACACTTCCCCGAAGCCTGACCCTCACCCGTCCCCTAATCCTAACCCGTACGCTAACACTATCCCGCGCCCTCACACGCACGCTCCCCCTAAAGCGTTGCCGTACCCTCACCTGGACCCTAAACCGTCCCCTTCCCCTAACCCTAACCGTAGCCCGAACCCTAAACCTAACACTTCCCCGAAGCCTGACCCTCACCCATCCCCTAATCCTAACCCGTACGCTAACACTAACCCACGCCCTCATACGCACGCTCCTTCTAAAGCGTTGCCGTACCCTCACCTGGACCCTAACCCGTCCCCGTCCCCTAACCCTAACCCTAGCCCGAACCCTAACACTAACACTTCCCCGAAGCCTGACCCTCACCCGTCCCCTAATCCTAACCCGTACGCTAACACTAACCCGCGCCCTCACACGCACGCTCCCCCTAAAGCGTTGCCGTACCCTCACCTGGACCCTAAACCGTCCCCGTCCCATAACCCTAGCCCGAACCCTAACCCTAACCCTTCTCCGAAGCCTGACCCTCACCCGTCCCCTAATCCTAACCCGTACGCTAACACTAACCCGCGCCCTCACACGCACGCTCCCCCTAAAGCGTTGCCGTACCCTCACCTGGACCCTAAACCGTCCCCGTCCCCTAACCCTAACCCTAGCCCGAACCCTAACCCTAACCCTTCCCCGAAGCCTGACCCTCACCCGTCCCCTAATCCTAACCCGTACGCAAACACAAACCCGCGCCCTCACACGCACGCTCCCCCTAAACCGTTGCCGTACCCTCACCTGGACCCTAAACCGTCCCCGTCCCCTAACCCTAACCCTAGCCCGAACCCTAACCCTAACCCTTCCCCGAAGCCTGACCCTCACCCGTCCCCTAATCCTAACCCGTACGCTAACACTAACCCGCGCCCTCACACGCACGCTCCCCCTAAACCGTTGCCGTACCCTCACCTGGACCCTAAACCGTCCCCGTCCCCTAACCCTAACCCTAGCCCGAACCCTAACCCTAACCCTTCCCCGAAGCCTGACCCTCACCCGTCCCCTAATCCTAACCCATACGCTAACACTAACCCGCGCCCTCACACGCACGCTCCCCCTAAAGCATTGCCATACCCTCACCTGGACCCTAAACCGTCCCCGTCCCCTAACCCTAACCCTAGCCCGAACCCTAACCCTAACCCTTCCCCGAAGCCTGACCCTCACCCGTCCCCTAATCCTAACCCGTACGCAAACACTAACCCGCGCCCTCACACGCACGCTCCCCCTAAACCGTTGCCGTACCCTCACCTGGACCCTAAACCGTCCCCGTCCCCTAACCCTAACCCTAGCCCGAACCCTAACCCTAACCCTTCCCCGAAGCCTGACCCTCAACCGTCCCCTAATCCTAACCCGTACGCTAACACTAACCCGCGCCCTCACACACACGCTCCCCCTAAAGCGTTGCCGTACCCTCACCTGGACCCTAACCGTCCCCGTCCCCTAACCCTAACCCTAGCCCGAACCCTAACCCTAACCCTTCCCCGAAGCCTGACCCTCACCCGTCCCCTAATCCTAACCCGTACGCTAACACTAACCCACGCCCTCACACGCACGCTCGCCCTAAAGCGTTGCCGTACCCTCACCTGGACCCTAAACCGTCCCCGTCCCCTAACCCTAACCCTAGCCCGAACCCTAACCCTAACCCTTCCCCGAAGCCTGACCCTCACCCGTCCCCTAATCCTAACCCGTACGCTAACACTAACCCACGCCCTCACACGCACGCTCCCCCTAAAGCGTTGCCGTACCCTCACCTGGACCCTAAACCGTCCCCGTCCCCTAACCCTAACCCTAGCCCGAACCCTAACCCTAAACCTTCCCCGAAGCCTGACCCTCACCCGTCCCCTAATCCTAACCCGTACGCTAACACTAACCCGCGCCCTCACACGCACGCTCCCCCTAAAGCGTTGCCGTAACCTCACCTGGACCCTAAACCTTCCCCGTCCCCTAACCCTAACCCTTGCCCGAAACCTAACCCTAACCCTTCCCCGAAGCCTGACCCTCACCCGTCCCCTAATCCTAACCCGTACGCTAACACTAACCCGCGCCCTCACACGCACGCTCCCCCTAAAGCGTTGCCGTACCCTCACCTGGACCCTAAACCGTCCCCGTCCCCTAACCCTAACCCTAGCCCGAACCCTAACCCTAACACTTCCCCGAAGTCTGACCCTCACCCGTCCCCTAATCCTAACCCGTACGCTAACACTAACCCGCGCCCTCACACGCACGCTCCCCCTAAAGCGTTGCCGTACCCTCACCTGGACCCTAAACCGTCCCCGTCCCCTAACCCTAACCCTAGCCCGAACCCTAACCCTAACCCTTCCCCGAAGCCTGACCCTCACCCGTCCCCTAATCCTAACCCGTACGCTAACACTAACCCGCGCCCTCACACGCACGCTCCCCCTAAAGCGTTGCCGTACACTCACCTGGACCCTAAACCTTCCCCGTCGCATAACCCTAACCCTTGCCCGAACCCTAACCCTAACACTTCCCCGAAGCCTGACCCTCACCCGTCCCCTAATCCTAACCCGTACGCTAACACTAACCCGCGCCCTCACACGCACGCTCCCCCTAAACCGTTGCCGTACCCTCACCTGGACCCTAAACCGTCCGCGTCCCCTAACCCTAACCCTAGCCCGATCCCTAACCCTAACCCTTCCCCGAAGCCTGACACTCACCCGTCCCCTAATCCTAATCCGTACGCTAACACTAACCCACGCCCTCACACGCACGCTCCCCCTAAAGCGTTGCCGTACCCTCACCTGGACCCTAAACCGTCCCCGTCCCCTAACCCTAACCCTAGCCCGAACCCTAACCCTAACCCTTCCCCGAAGCCTGACCCTCACCCGTCCCCTAATCCTAAGCCGTACGCTAACACTAACCCGCGCCCTCACACGCACGCTCCCCCTAAAGCGTTGCCGTACCCTCACCTGGACCCTAAACCGTCCCCGTCCCCTAACCCTAACCCTACCCCGAACCCTAACCCTAACCCTTCCCCGAAGTCTGACCCTCACCCGTCCCCTAATCCTAACCCGTACGCTAACACTAACCCGCGCCCTCACACGCACGCTCCCCCTAAAGCGTTGCCGTACCCTAACCTGGACCCTAAACCGTTCCCGTCCCCTAACACTAACCCTAGCCCGAACCCTAACCCTAACCCTTCCCCGAAGCCTGACCCTCACCCGTCCCCTAATCCTAACCCGTACGCTAACACTAACCCGCGCCCTCACACCCACGCTCCCCCTAAAGCGTTGCCGTACCCTCACCTGGACCCTAAACCGTCCCCGTCCCCTAACCCTAACCCTAGCCCGACCCCTAACCCTAACCCTTCCCCGAAGCCTGACGCTCACCCGTCCCCTAATCCTAACCCGTACGCTAACACTAACCCACGCCCTCACACGCACGCTCCCCCTAAAGCGTTGCCGTACCCTCACCTGGACCCTAAACCGTCCCCGTCCCCTAACCCTAACCCTAGCCCGAACCCTAACCCTAATCCTTCCCCGAAGCCTGACCCTCACCCGTCCCCTAATCCTAACCCGTACGCTAACACTAACCCGAGGCCTCACACGCACGCTCCCCCTAAACCGTTGCCGTACCCTCACCTGGACCCTAAACCGTCCCCGTCCCCTAACCCTAACCCTAGCCCGAACCCTAACCCTAACCCTTCCCCGAAGCCTGACCCTCACCCGTCCCCTAATCCTAACCCGTACGCTAACACTAACCCGCGCCCTCACACTCACGCTCCCCCTAAAGCGTTGCCGTACCCTCACCTGGACCCTAAACCGTCCCCGTCCCCTAACCCTAACCCTAGCCCGAACCCTAACCCTAACCCTTCCCCGAAGCCTGACCCTCACCCGTCCCCTAATCCTAACCCGTACGCTAACACTAATCCACGCCCTCACACGCACGCTTCCCCTAAAGCGTTGCCGTACCCTCACCTGGACCCTAAACCGTCCCCGTCCCCTAACCCTAACCCTAGCCAAAACCCTAACCCTAACCCTTCCCAGAAGCCTGACCCTCACCCGTCCCCTAATCCTAACCCGTACGCTAACACTAACCCACGCCCTCCCACGCATGCTCCCCCTAAAGCGTTGCCGTACCCTCACCTGGACCCTAAACCGTCCCCGTCCCCTAACCCTAACCCTAGCCCGAACCCTAACCCTAACCCTTCCCCGAAGCCTGACCCTCACCCGTCCCCTAATCCTAACCCGTACGCTAACACTAACCCGCGCCCTCACACGCACGCTCCCCCTAAAGCGTTGCCGTACCCTCACCTGGACCCTAAACCTTCCCCGTCTCCTAACCCTAACCCTTGCCCGAACCCTAACCCTAACCCTTCCCCGAAGCCTGACCCTCACCCGTCCCCTAATCCTAACCCGTACGCTAACACTAACCCACGCCCTCACACGCACGCTCCCCCTAAAGTGTTGCCGTACCCTCACCTGGACCCTAAACCGTCCCCGTCCCCTAACCCTAACCCTAGCCCGAACCCTAACCCTAACCCTTCCCCGAAGCCTGACCCTCACCCGTACCCTAATCCTAAGCCGTACGCTAACACTAACCCGCGCCCTCACACGCACGCTCCCCCTAAAGCGTTGCCGTACCCTCACCTGGACCCTAAACCGTCCCCGTCCCCTAACCCTAACCCTAGCCCGAACCCTAACCCTAACCCTTCCCCGAAGTCTGACCCTCACCCGTCCCCTAATCCTAACCCGTACGCTAACACTAACCCGCGCCCTCACACGCACGCTCCCCCTAAAGCGTTGCCGTACCCTCACCTGGACCCTAAACCGTCCCCGTCCCCTAACCCTAACCCTAGCCCGAACCCTAACACTAACACTTCCCCGAAGCCTGACCCTCACCCGTCCCCTAATCCTAACCCGTACCTTAACACGAACCCGCGCCCTCACACGCACGCTCCCCCTAAAGCGTTGCCGTACCCTCACCTGGACCCTACACCTTCCCCGTCCCCTAACCCTAACCCTTGCCCGAACCCTAACCCTAACCCTTCCCCGAAGCCTGACCCTCACCCGTCCCCTAATCCTAACCCGTACGCTAACACTAACCCGCGCCCTCACACGCACGCTCCCCCTAAAGCGTTGCCATACCCTCACCTGGACCCTAAACCGTCCCCGTCCCCTAACCCTAACCCTAGCCCGATCCCTAACCCTAACCCTTCCCCGAAGCCTGACCCTCACCCGTCCCCTAATCCTAACCCGTACGCTAACACTAACCCACGCCCTCACACGCACGCTCCCCCTAAAGCGTTGCCGTACCCTCACCTGGACCCTAAACCGTCCCCGTCCCCTAACCCTAACCCTAGCCCGAACCCTAACCCTAACCCTTCCCCGAAGTCTGACCCTCACCCGTCCCCTAATCCTAACCCGTACGCTAACACTAACCCGTGCCCTCACACGCACGCTCCCCCTAAAGCGTTGCCGTACCCTCACCTGGACCCTAAACCGTTCCCGTCCCCTAACCCTAACCCTAGCCCGAACCCTAACCCTAACCCTTCCCCGAAGCCTGACCCTCACCCGTCCCCTAATCCTAACCCGTACGCTAACACTAACCCACGCCCTCACACCCACGCTCCCCCTAAAGCGTTGCCGTACCCTCACCTGGACCCTAAACCGTCCCCGTCCCCTAACCCTAACCGTAGCCCGACCCCTAACCCTAACCCTTCCCCGAAGCCTGACGCTCACCCGTCCCCTAATCCTAACCCGTACGCTAACACTAACCCACGCCCTCACACGCACGCTCCCCCTAAAGCGTTGCCGTACCCTCACCTGGACCCTAAACCGTCCCCGTCCCCTAACCCTAACCCTAGCCCGAACCCTAACCCTAATCCTTCCCCGAAGCCTGACCCTCACCCGTCCCCTAATCCTAACCCGTACGCTAACACTAACCCGCGCCCTCACACGCACGCTCCCCCTAAACCGTTGCCGTACCCTCACCTGGACCCTAAACCGTCCCCGTCCCCTAACCCTAACCCTAGCCCGAACCCTAACCCTAACCCTTCCCCGAAGCCTGACCCTCACCCGTCCCCTAATCCTAACCCGTACGCTAACACTAACCCGCGCCCTCACACGCACGCTCCCCCTAAAGCGTTGCCGTACCCTCACCTGGACCCTAAACCGTCCCCGTCCCCTAACCCTAACCCTAGCCCGAACCCTAACCCTAACCCTTCCCCGAAGCCTGACCCTCACCCGTCCCCTAATCCTAACCCGTACGCTAACACTAATCCACGCCCTCACACGCACGCTTCCCCTAAAGCGTTGCCGTACCCTCACCTGGACCCTAAACCGTCCCCGTCCCCTAACCCTAACCCTAGCCCGAACCCTAACCCTAACCCTTCCCAGAAGCCTGACCCTCACCCGTCCCCTAATCCTAACCCGTACGCTAACACTAACCCACGCCCTCACACGCATGCTCCCCCTAAAGCGTTGCCGTACCCTCACCTGGACCCTAAACCGTCCCCGTCCCCTAACCCTGACCCTAGCCCGAACCCTAACCCTAACCCTTCCCCGAAGCCTGACCCTCACCCGTCCCCTAATCCTAACCCGTACGCTAACACTAACCCGCGCCCTCACACGCACGCTCCCCCTAAAGCGATGCCGTACCCTCACCTGGACCCTAAACCTTCCCCGTCTCCTAACCCTAACCCTTGCCCGAACCCTAACCGTAACCCTTCCCCGAAGCCTGACCCTCACCCGTCCCCTAATCCTAACCCGTACGCTAACACTAACCCACGCCCTCACACGCACGCTCCCCCTAAAGCGTTGCCGTACCCTCACCTGGACCCTAAACCGTCCCCGTCCCCTAACCCTAACCCTAGCCCGAACCCTAACCCTAACCCTTCCCCGAAGCCTGACCCTCACCCGTACCCTAATCCTAAGCCGTACGCTAACACTAACCCGCGCCCTCACACGCACGCTCCCCCTAAAGCGTTGCCGTACCCTCACCTGGACCCTAAACCGTCCCCGTCCCCTAACCCTAACCCTAGCCCGAACCCTAACCCTAACCCTTCCCCGAAGTCTGACCCTCACCCGTCCCCTAATCCTAACCCGTACGCTAACACTAACCCGCGCCCTCACACGCACGCTCCCCCTAAAGCGTTGCCGTACCCTCACCTGGACCCTAAACCGTCCCCGTCCCCTAACCCTAACCCTAGCCCGAACCCTAACACTAACACTTCCCCGAAGCCTGACCCTCACCCGTCCCCTAATCCTAACCCGTACGCTAACACGAACCCGCGCCCTCACACGCACGCTCCCCCTAAAGCGTTGCCGTACCCTCACCTGGACCCTACACCGTCCCCGTCCCCTAACCCTAACCCTAGCCCGAACCCTAACCCTAACCCTTCCCCGAAGCCTGACCCTCAACCGTCCCCTAATCCTAACCCGTACGCTAACACTAACCCGCGCCCTCACACCCACGCTCCCCCTAAAGCGTTGCCGTACCCTCACCTGGACCCTAAACCGTCCCCGTCCCCTAACCCTAACCCTAGCCCGAACCCTAACCCTAACTCTTCCCCGAAGCATAACCCTCACCCGTCCCCTAATCCTAACCCGTACGCTAACACTAACCCGCGCCCTCACACGCACGCTCCCCCTAAACCGTTGCCGTACACTCACCTGGACCCTAAACCGTCCCCGTCCCCTAACCCTGACCCTAGCCCGAACCCTAACCCTAACCCTTCCCCGAAGCCTGACCCTCACCCGTCCCCTAATCCTAACCCGTACGCTAACACTAACCCGCGCCCTCACACGCACGCTCCCCCTAAAGCGTTGCCGTACCCTAACCTGGACCCTAAACCTTCCCCGTCTCCTAACCCTAACCCTTGCCCGAACCCTAACCCTAACCCTTCCCCGAAGCCTGACCCTCACCCGTCCCCTAATCCTAACCCGTACGCTAACACTAACCCACGCCCTCACACGCACGCTCCCCCTAAAGCGTTGCCGTACCCTCACCTGGACCCTAAACCGTCCCCGTCCCCTAACCCTAACCCTAGCCCGAACCCTAACCCTAACCCTTCCCCGAAGCCTGACCCTCACCCGTACCCTAATCCTAAGCCGTACGCTAACACTAACCCGCGCCCTCACACGCACGCTCCCCCTAAAGCGTTGCCGTACCCTCACCTGGACCCTAAACCGTCCCCGTCCCCTAACCCTAACCCTAGCCCGAACCCTAACCCTAACCCTTCCCCGAAGTCTGACCCTCACCCGTCCCCTAATCCTAACCCGTACGCTAACACTAACCCGCGCCCTCACACGCACGCTCCCCCTAAAGCGTTGCCGTACCCTCACCTGGACCCTAAACCGTCCCCGTCCCCTAACCCTAACCCTAGCCCGAACCCTAACACTAACACTTCCCCGAAGCCTGACCCTCACCCGTCCCCTAATCCTAACCCGTACGCTAACACGAACCCGCGCCCTCACACGCACGCTCCCCCTAAAGCGTTGCCGTACCCTCACCTGGACCCTACACCTTCCCCGTCCCCTAACCCTAACCCTTGCCCGAACCCTAACCCTAACCCTTCCCCGAAGCCTGACCCTCACCCGTCCCCTAATCCTAACCCGTACGCTAACACTAACCCGCGCCCTCACACGCACGCTCTCCCTAAAGCGTTGCCATACCCTCACCTGGACCCTAAACCGTCCCCGTCCCCTAACCCTAACCCTAGCCCGATCCCTAACCCTAACCCTTCCCCGAAGCCTGACCCTCACCCGTCCCCTAATCTTAACCCGTACGCTAACACTAACCCACGCCCTCACACGCACGCTCCCCCTAAAGCGTTGCCGTACCCTCACCTGGACCCTAAACCGTCCCCGTCCCCTAACCCTAACCCTAGCCCGAACCCTAACCCTAACCCTTCCCCGAAGCCTGACACTCACCCGTCCCCTAATCCTAAGCCGTACGCTAACACTAACCCGCGCCCTCACACGCACGCTCCCCCTAAAGCGTTGCCGTACCCTCACCTGGACCCTAAACCGTCCCCGTCCCCTAACCCTAACCCTAGCCCGAACCCTAACCCTAACCCTTCCCCGAAGTCTGACCCTCACCCGTACCCTAATCCTAACCTGTACGCTAACACTAACCCGCGCCCTCACACGCACGCTCCCCCTAAAGCGTTGCCGTACCCTCACCTGGACCCTAAACCGTCCCCGTCCCCTAACCCTAACCCTAGCCCGAACCCTAACCCTAACCCTTCCCCGAAGCCTGACCCTCAACCGTCCCCTAATCCTAACCCGTACGCTAACACTAACCCGCGCCCTCACACCCACGCTCCCCCTAAAGCGTTGCCGTACCCTCACCTGGACCCTAAACCGTCCCCGTCCCCTAACCCTAACCCTAGCCCGAACCCTAACCCTAACTCTTCCCCGAAGCATAACCCTCACCCGTCCCCTAATCCTAACCCGTACGCTAACACTAACCCGCGCCCTCACACGCACGCTCCCCCTAAACCGTTGCCGTACACTCACCTGGACCCTAAACCGTCCCCGTCCCCTAACCCTGACCCTAGCCCGAACCCTAACCCTAACCCTTCCCCGAAGCCTGACCCTCACCCGTCCCCTAATCCTAACCCGTACGCTAACACTAACCCGCGCCCTCACACGCACGCTCCCCCTAAAGCGTTGCCGTACCCTCACCTGGACCCTAAACCTTCCCCGTCTCCTAACCCTAACCCTTGCCCGAACCCTAACCCTAACCCTTCCCCGAAGCCTGACCCTCACCCGTCCCCTAATCCTAACCCGTACGCTAACACTAACCCACGCCCTCACACGCACGCTCCCCCTAAAGCGTTGCCGTACCCTCACCTGGACCCTAAACCGTCCCCGTTCCCTAACCCTAACCCTAGCCCGAACCCTAACCCTAACCCTTCCCCGAAGCCTGACCCTCACCCGTACCCTAATCCTAAGCCGTACGCTAACACTAACCCGCGCCCTCACACGCACGCTCCCCCTAAAGCGTTGCCGTACCCTCACCTGGACCCTAAACCGTCCCCGTCCCCTAACCCTAACCCTAGCCCGAACCCTAACCCTAACCCTTCCCCGAAGTCTGACCCTCACCCGTCCCCTAATCCTAACCCGTACGCTAACACTAACCCGCGCCCTCACACGCACGCTCCCCCTAAAGCGTTGCCGTACCCTCACCTGGACCCTAAACCGTCCCCGTCCCCTAACCCTAACCCTAGCCCGAACCCTAACACTAACACTTCCCCGAAGCCTGACCCTCACCCGTCCCCTAATCCTAACCCGTACGCTAACACGAACCCGCGCCCTCACACGCACGCTCCCCCTAAAGCGTTGCCGTACCCTCACCTGGACCCTACACCTTCCCCGTCCCCTAACCCTAACCCTTGCCCGAACCCTAACCCTAACCCTTCCCCGAAGCCTGACCCTCACCCATCCCCTAATCCTAACCCGTACGCTAACACTAACCCGCGCCCTCACACGCACGCTCTCCCTAAAGCGTTGCCATACCCTCACCTGGACCCTAAACCGTCCCCGTCCCCTAACCCTAACCCTAGCCCGATCCCTAACCCTAACCCTTCCCCGAAGCCTGACCCTCACCCGTCCCCTAATCCTAACCCGTACGCTAACACTAACCCACGCCCTCACACGCACGCTCCCCCTAAAGCGTTGCCGTACCCTCACCTGGACCCTAAACCGTCCCCGTCCCCTAACCCTAACCCTAGCCCGAACCCTAACCCTAAACCTTCCCCGAAGCCTGACCCTCACCCGTCCCCTAATCCTAAGCCGTACGCTAACACTAACCCGCGCCCTCACACGCACGCTCCCCCTAAAGCGTTGCCGTACCCTCACCTGGACCCTAAACCGTCCCCGTCCCCTAACCCTAACCCTAGCCCGAACCCTAACCCTAACCCTTCCCCGAAGTCTGACCCTCACCCGTACCCTAATCCTAACCCGTACGCTAACACTAACCCGCGCCCTCACACGCACGCTCCCCCTAAAGCGTTGCCGTACCCTCACCTGGACCGTAAACCGTCCCCGTCCCCTAACCCTAACCCTAGCCCGAACCCTAACCCTAACCCTTCCCCGAAGCCTGACCCTCAACCGTCCCCTAATCCTAACCCGTACGCTAACACTAACCCGCGCCCTCACACCCACGCTCCCCCTAAAGCGTTGCCGTACCCTCACCTGGACCCTAAACCGTCCCCGTCCCCTAACCCTAACCCTAGCCCGAACCCTAACCCTAACTCTTCCCCGAAGCATAACCCTCACCCGTGCCCTAATCCTAACCCGTACGCTAACACTAACCCGCGCCCTCACACGCACGCTCCCCCTAAACCGTTGCCGTACACTCACCTGGACCCTAAACCGTCCCCTTCCCCTAACCCTAACCCTAGCCCAAACCATAACCCTAACCCTTCCCCGAAGCCTGACCCTCACCCGTCCCCTAATCCTAACCCGTACGTTAACACTAACCCGCGCCCTCACACCCACGCTCCCCCTAAAGCGTTGCCGTACCCTCACCTGGACCCTAAACCGTCCCCGTCCCCTAACCCTAACCCAAGCCCGAACCCTAACCCTAACCCTTCCCCGAAGCCTGACCCTCACCCGTCCCCTAATCCTAACCCGTACGCTAACACTAACCCGCGCCCTCACACGCACGCTCCCCCTAAAGCGTTACCGTACCCTCACCTGGACCCTAAACCGTCCCCGTCCCCTAACCCTAACCCTAGCCCGAACCCTAACCCTAACCCTTCCCCGAAGCCTGACCCTCACCCGTCCCATAATCCTAACCCGTACGCTAACACTAACCCGCGCCCTCACACGCACGCTCCCCCTAAAGCGTTGCCGTACCCTCACCTGGACCCTAAACCGTCCCCGTCCCCTAACCCTAACCCTAGCCCGAACCCTAACCCTAACACTTCCCCGAAGCCTGACCCTCACCCGTCCCCTAATCCTAACCCGCACGCTAACACTAACCCGCGCCCTCACACGCACCCTCCCCCTAAAGCGTTGCCGTACCCTCACCTGGACCCTAAACCGTCCCCGTCCCCTAACCCTAACCCTAGCCCGAATCCGAACCCTAACCCTTCCCCGAAGCCTGACCCTCACCCTTCCCCTAATCCTAACCCGTACGCTAACACTAACCCACGCCCTCACACGCACGCTCCCCCTAAAGCGTTGCCGTACCCTCACCTGGACCCTAAACCGTCCCCGTCCCCTAACCCTAACCCTAGCCCGAACCCTAACCCTAACCCTTCCCCGAAGCCTGACCCTCACCCGTCCCCTAATCCTAACCCGTACGCTAACACTAACCTGCGCCCTCACACGCACGCTCCCCCTAAAGCGTTGCCGTACCCTCACCTGGACCCTAAACCGTCCCCGTCCCCTAACCCTAACCCTAGCCCGAACCCTAACCCTAACCTTTCCCCGAAGCCTGCCCCTCACCCGTCCCCTAATCCTACCCCGTACGTTAACACTAACCCGCGCCCTCACACGCACGCTCCCCCTAAAGCGTTGCCGTACCCTCACCTGGACCCTAAACCGTCCCCGTCCCCTAACCGTAACCCTAGCCCGAACCCTAACCCTAACACTTCCCTGAAGCCTGACCCTCACCCGTCCCCTAATCCTAACCCGTACGCTAACACTAACCCGCACCCTCACACGCACGCTCCCCCTAAAGCGTTGCCGTACCCTCACCTGGACCCTAAACCGTCCCCGTCCCCTAACCCTAACCCTAGCCCGAACCCTAACCCTAACCCTTCCCCGAAGCCTGACCCTCACCCGTCCCCTAATCCTAACCCATACGCTAACACTAACGCGCGCCCTCACACGCACGCTCCTCATAAAGCGTTGCCGTACCCTCACCTGGACCCTAAACCGTCCCCGTCCCCTAAACCTAACCCTAGCCCGAACCCTAACCCTAACACTTCCCCGAAGCCTGACGCTCACCCGTCCCCTAATCCTAACCCGTACGCTAACACTAACACACGCCCTCACACGCACGCTCCCCCTAAAGCGTTGCCGTACCCTCACCTGGACCCTAAACCGTCCCCGTCCCCTAACCCTAACCCTAGCCCGAACCCTAACCCTAATCCTTCCCCTAAGCCTGACCCTCACCCGTCCCCTAATCCTAACCCGTACGCTAACACTAACCCGCACCCTCACACGCACGCTCACCCTAAAGCGTTGCCGTACCCTCACCTGGACCCTAAACCGTCCGCGTCCCCTAACCCTAACCCTAGCCCGAACCCTAACCCTAACCCTTCCCCGAAGCCTGACACTCAGCCGTCCCCTAATCCTAACCCGTACGCTAACACTAACCCGCGCCCTCACACGCACGGTCCCCCTAAAGCGTTGCCGTACCCTCACCTAGACCCTAAACCGTCCCCATCCCCTAACCCTAACCCTAGCCCCAACCCTAACCCTAACCCTTCCCCGAAGCCTGACCCTCACCCGTCCCCTAATCCTAACCCGTACGCTAACACTAACCCGCGCCCTCACACGCACGCTCCCCCTAAAGCGTTGCCGTACCCTTACCTGGACCCTAAACCGTCCCCGTCCCCTAACCCTAACCCTAGCCCGATCCCTAACCCTAACCCTTCCCCGAAGCCTGACCCTCACCAGTCCCATAATCCTAACCCGTACGCTAACACTAACCCACGCCCTCACACGCACGCTCCCCCTAAAGCGTTGCCGTACCCTCACCTGGATCCTAAACCGTCCCCGTCCCCTAACCCTAACCCTAGCCCGATCCCTAACCCTAACCCTTCCCCGAAGCCTGACCCTCACCCGTCCCCTAATCCTAACCCGTACGCTAACACTAACCCACGCCCTCACACGCACGCTCCCCCTAAAGCGTTGCCGTACCCTCACCTGGACCCTAAACCGTCCCCGTCCCCTAACCCTAACCCTAGCCCGAACCCTAACCCTAAACCTTCCCCGAAGCCTGACCCTCACCCGTCCCCTAATCCTAAGCCGTACGCTAACACTAACCCGCGCCCTCACACGCACGCTCCCCCTAAAGCGTTGCCGTACCCTCACCTGGACCCTAAACCGTCCCCGTCCCCTAACCCTAACCCTAGCCCGAACCCTAACCCTAACCCTTCCCCGAAGTCTGACCCTCACCCGTCCCCTAATCCTAACCCGTACGCTAACACTAACCCGCGCCCTCACACGCACGCTCCCCCTAAAGCGTTGCCGTACCCTCACCTGGACCGTAAACCGTCCCCGTCCCCTAACCCTAACCCTAGCCCGAACCCTAACCCTAACCCTTCCCCGAAGCCTGACCCTCAACCGTCCCCTAATCCTAACCCGTACGCTAACACTAACCCGCGCCCTCACACCCACGCTCCCCCTAAAGCGTTGCCGTACCCTCACCTGGACCCTAAACCGTCCCCGTCCCCTAACCCTAACCCTAGCCCGAACCCTAACCCTAACTCTTCCCCGAAGCATAACCCTCACCCGTGCCCTAATCCTAACCCGTACGCTAACACTAACCCGCGCCCTCACACGCACGCTCCCCCTAAACCGTTGCCGTACCCTCACCTGGACCCTAAACCGTCCCATTCCCCTAACCCTAACCCTAGCCCGAACCATAACCCTAACCCTTCCCCGAAGCCTGACCCTCACCCGTCCCCTAATCCTAACCCGTACGTTAACACTAACCCGCGCCCTCACACCCACGCTCCCCCTAAAGCGTTGCCGTACCCTCACCTGGACCCTAAACCGTCCCCGTCCCCTAACCCTAACCCAAGCCCGAACCCTAACCCTAACCCTTCCCCGAAGCCTGACCCTCACCCGTCCCCTAATCCTAACCCGTACGCTAACACTAACCCGCGCCCTCACACGCACGCTCCCCCTAAAGCGTTACCGTACCCTCACCTGGACCCTAAACCGTCCCCGTCCCCTAACCCTAACCCTAGCCCGAACCCTAACCCTAACCCTTCCCCGAAGCCTGACCCTCACCCGTCCCATAATCCTAACCCGTACGCTAACACTAACCCGCGCCCTCACACGCACGCTCCCTCTAAAGCGTTGCCGTACCCTCACCTGGACCCTAAACCGTCCCCGTCCCCTAACCCTAACCCTAGCCCGAACCCTAACCCTAACACTTCCCCGAAGCCTGACCCTCACCCGTCCCCTAATCCTAACCCGCACGCTAACACTAACCCGCGCCCTCACACGCACCCTCCCCCTAAAGCGTTGCCGTACCCTCACCTGGACCCTAAACCGTCCCCGTCCCCTAACCCTAACCCTAGCCCGAATCCGAACCCTAACCCTTCCCCGAAGCCTGACCCTCACCCTTCCCCTAATCCTAACCCGTACGCTAACACTAACCCACGCCCTCACACGCACGCTCCCCCTAAAGCGTTGCCGTACCCTCACCTGGACCCTAAACCGTCCCCGTCCCCTAACCCTAACCCTAGCCCGAACCCTAACCCTAACCTTTCCCCGAAGCCTGCCCCTCACCCATCCCCTAATCCTACCCCGTACGTTAACACTAACCCGCGCCCTCACACGCACGCTCCCCCTAAAGCGTTGCCGTACCCTCACCTGGACCCTAAACCGTCCCCGTTCCCTAACCGTAACCCTACCCCGAACCCTAACCCTAACACTTCCCTGAAGCCTGACCCTCACCCGTCCCCTAATCCTAACCCGTACGCTAACACTAACCCGCACCCTCACACGCACGCTCCCCCTAAAGCGTTGCCGTACCCTCACCTGGACCCTAAACCGTCCCCGTCCCCTAACCCTAACCCTAGCCCGAACCCTAACCCTAACCCTTCCCCGAAGCCTGACCCTCACCCGTCCCCTAATCCTAACCCGTACGCTAACACTAACGCGCGCCCTCACACGCACGCTCCTCATAAAGCGTTGCCGTACCCTCACCTGGACCCTAAACCGTCCCCGTCCCCTAAACCTAACCCTAGCCCGAACCCTAACCCTAACACTTCCCCGAAGCCTGACGCTCACCCGTCCCCTAATCCTAACCCGTACGCTAACACTAACACACGCCCTCACACGCACGCTCCCCCTAAAGCGTTGCCGTACCCTCACCTGGACCCTAAACCGTCCCCGTCCCCTAACCCTAACCCTAGCCCGAACCCTAACCCTAATCCTTCCCCTAAGCCTGACCCTCACCCGTCCCCTAATCCTAACCCGTACGCTAACACTAACCCGCACCCTCACACGCACGCTCACCCTAAAGCGTTGCCGTACCCTCACCTGGACCCTAAACCGTCCGCGTCCCCTAACCCTAACCCTAGCCCGAACCCTAACCCTAACCCTTCCCCGAAGCCTGACACTCAGCCGTCCCCTAATCCTAACCCGTACGCTAACACTAACCCGCGCCCTCACACGCACGGTCCCCCTAAAGCGTTGCCGTACCCTCACCTAGACCCTAAACCGTCACCGTCCCCTAACCCTAACCCTAGCCCCAACCCTAACCCTAACCCTTCCCCGAAGCCTGACCCTCACCCGTCCCCTAATCCTAACCCGTACGCTAACACTAACCCGCGCCCTCACACGCACGCTCCCCCTAAAGCGTTGCCGTACCCTTACCTGGACCCTAAACCGTCCCCGTCCCCTAACCCTAACCCTAGCCCGATCCCTAACCCTAACCCTTCCCCGAAGCCTGACCCTCACCAGTCCCATAATCCTAACCCGTACGCTAACACTAACCCACGCCCTCACACGCACGCTCCCCCTAAAGCGTTGCCGTACCCTCACCTGGACCCTAAACCGTCCCCGTCCCCTAACCCTAACCCTAGCCCGAACCCTAACCCTAACCCTTCCCCGAAGCCTGACCCTCACCCGTCCCCTAATCCTAACCCGTACGCTAACACTAACCCGCGCCCTCACACGCACGCTCCCCCTAAAGCGTTGCCGTACCCTCACCTGGATCCTAAACCGTCCCCGTCCCCTAACCCTAACCCTAGCCCGAACCCTAACCCGAAACCCTTCCCCGAAGCCTGACCCTCACCCGTCCCCTAATCCTAACCCGTACGCTAACACTAACCCGCGCCCTCACACGCACGCTCCCCCTAAAGCGTTGCCGTACCCTCACCTGGACCCTAAACCGTCCCCGTCCCCTAACCCTAACCCTAGCCCGAACCCTAACCCTAACTCTTCCGCGAAGCATAACCCTCACCCGTCCCCTAATCCTAACCCGTACGCTAACACTAACCCGCGCCCTCACACGCATGCTCCCCCTAAACCGTTGCCGTACCCTCACCTGGACCCTAAACCGTCCCCTTCCCCTAACCCTAACCCTAGCCCGAACCCTAACCCTAACCCTTCCCTGAAGCCTGACCCTCACCCGTCCCCTAATCCTAACCCGTACGTTAACACTAACCCGCGCCCTCACACGCACGCTCCCCCTAAAGCGTTGCCGTACCCTCACCTGGACCCTAAACCGTCCCCGTCCCCTAACCCTAACCCAAGCCCGAACCCTAACCCTAACCCTTCCCCGAAGCCTGACCCTCACCCGTCCCCTAATCCTAACCCGTACGCTAACACTAACCCGCGCCCTCACACGCACGCTCCCCCTAAAGCGTTACCGTACCCTCACCTGGACCCTAAACCGTTCCCGTCCCCTAACCCTAACCCTAGCCCAAACCCTAACCCTAACCCTTCCCCGAAGCCTGACCCTCACCCATCCCCTAATCCTAACCCGTACGCTAACACTAACCCGCGCCCTCACACGCAAGCTCACCCTACAGCGTTGCCATACCCTCACCTGGACCCTAAACCGTCCCCGTCCCCTAACCCTAACCCTAGCCCGAACCCTAACCCTAACCCTTCCCCGAAGCCTGACCCTCACCCGTCCCCTAATCCTAACCCGTACGCTAACACTAACCTGCGCCCTCACACGCACGCTCCCCCTAAAGCGTTGCCGTACCCTCACCTGGACCCTAAACCGTCCCCGTCCCCTAACCCTAACCCTAGCCCGAACCCTAACCCTAACCTTTCCCCGAAGCCTGACCCTCACCCGTCCCCTAATCCTACCCCGTACGTTAACACTAACCCGCGCCCTCACACGCACGCTCCCCCTAAAGCGTTACCGTACCCTCACCTGGACCCTAAACCGTCCCCGTCCCCTAACCCTAACCCTAGCCCGAACCCTAACCCTAACACTTCCCCGAAGCCTGACGCTCACCCGTCCCCTAATCCTAACCCGTACGCTAACACTAACACACGCCCTCACACGCACGCTCCCCCTAAAGCGTTGCCGTACCCTCACCTGGACCCTAAACCGTCCCCGTCCCCTAACCCTAACCCTAGCCCGAACCCTAACCCTAATACTTCCCCTAAGCCTGACCCTCACCCGTCCCCTAATCCTAACCCGTACGCTGACACTAACCCGCACCCTCACACGCACGCTCACCCTAAAGCGTTGCCGTACCCTCACCTGGACCCTAAACCGTCCGCGTCCCCTAACCCTAACCCTAGCCCGAACCCTAACCCTAACCCTTCCCCGAAGCCTGACACTCAGCCGTCCCCTAATCCTAACCCGTACGCTAACACTAACCCGCGCCCTCACACGCACGGTCCCCCTAAAGCGTTGCCGTACCCTCACCTAGACCCTAAACCGTCCCCGTCCCCTAACCCTAACCCTAGCCCCAACCCTAACCCGAAACCCTTCCCCGAAGCCTGACCCTCACCCGTCCCCTAATCCTAACCCGTACGCTAACACTAACCCGCGCCCTCACACGCACGCTCCCCCTAAAGCGTTGCCGTACCCTTACCTGGACCCTAAACCGTCCCCGTCCCCTAACCCTAACCCTAGCCCGATCCCTAACCCTAACCCTTCCCCGAAGCCTGACCCTCACCAGTCCCATAATCCTAACCCGTACGCTAACACTAACCCACGCCCTCACACGCACGCTCCCCCTAAAGCGTTGCCGTACCCTCACCTGGACCCTAAACCGTCCCCGTCCCCTAACCCTAACCCTAGCCCGAACCCTAACCCTAACCCTTCCCCGAAGCCTGACCCTCACCCGTCCCCTAATCCTAACCCGTACGCTAACACTAACCCGCGCCCTCACATGCACGCTCCCCCTAAAGCGTTGCCGTACCCTCACCTGGATCCTAAACCGTCCCCGTCCCCTAACCCTAACCCTAGCCCGAACCCTAACCCTAACCCTTCCCCGAAGCCTGACCCTCACCCGTCCCCTAATCCTAACCCGTACGCTAACACTAACCCACGCCCTCACACGCACGCTCCCCCTAAAGCGTTGCCGTACCCTCACCTGGACCCTAAACCGTCCCCGTCCCCTAACCCTAACCCTAGCCCGAACCCTAACCCTAATCCTTCCCCGAAGCCTGACCCTCACCCGTCCCCTAATCCTACCCCGTACGTTAACACTAACCCGCGCCCTCACACGCACGCTCCCCCTAAAGCGTTGCCGTACCCTCACCTGGACCCTAAACCGTCCCCGTCCCCTAACCCTAACCCTAGCCCGAACCCTAACCCTAACACTTCCCCGAAGCCTGACGCTCACCCGTCCCCTAATCCTAACCCGTACGCTAACACTAACACACGCCCTCACACGCACGCTCCCCCTAAAGCGTTGCCGTACCCTCACCTGGACCCTAAACCGTCCCCGTCCCCTAACCCTAACCCTAGCCCGAACCCTAACCCTAATCCTTCCCCTAAGCCTGACCCTCACCCGTCCCCTAATCCTAACCCGTACGCTGACACTAACCCGCACCCTCACACGCACGCTCACCCTAAAGCGTTGCCGTACCCTCACATGGACCCTAAACCGTCCGCGTCCCCTAACCCTAACCCTAGCCCGAACCCTAACCCTAACCCTTCCCCGAAGCCTGACACTCAGCCGTCCCCTAATCCTAACCCGTACGCTAACACTAACCCGCGCCCTCACACGCACGGTCCCCCTAAAGCGTTGCCGTACCCTCACCTAGACCCTAAACCGTCCCCGTCCCCTAAC
This sequence comes from Delphinus delphis, assembly GCF_949987515.2. Classification (NCBI taxonomy): domain Eukaryota; kingdom Metazoa; phylum Chordata; class Mammalia; order Artiodactyla; family Delphinidae; genus Delphinus; species Delphinus delphis. Next base: position 68,040 of record NW_027192945.1, on the reverse strand, counting down.
CCTAACCCTAGCCCCAACCCTAACCCTAAACTTTCCCCGAAGCCTGACCCTCACCCGTCCCCTAATCCTAACCCGTACGCTAACACTAACCCGCGCCCTCACACGCACGCTCCCCCTAAAGCGTTGCCGTACCCTTACCTGGACCCTAAACCGTCCCCGTCCCCTAACCCTAACCCTAGCCCGATCCCTAACCCTAACCCTTCCCCGAAGCCTGACCCTCACCAGTCCCATAATCCTAACCCGTACGCTAACACTAACCCACGCCCTCACACGCACGCTCCCCCTAAAGCGTTGCCGTACCCTCACCTGGACCCTAAACCGTCCCCGTCCCCTAACCCTAACCCTAGCCCGAACCCTAACCCTAACCCTTCCCCGAAGCCTGACCCTCACCCGTCCCCTAATCCTAACCCGTACGCTAACACTAACCCGCGCCCTCACACGCACGCTCCCCCTAAAGCGTTGCCGTACCCTCACCTGGATCCTAAACCGTCCCCGTCCCCTAACCCTAACCCTAGCCCGAACCCTAACCCGAAACCCTTCCCCGAAGCCTGACCCTCACCCGTCCCCTAATCCTAACCCGTACGCTAACACTAACCCGCGCCCTCACACGCACGCTCCCCCTAAAGCGTTGCCGTACCCTCACCTGGACCCTAAACCGTCCCCGTCCCCTAACCCTAACCCTAGCCCGAACCCTAACCCTAACTCTTCCGCGAAGCATAACCCTCACCCGTCCCCTAATCCTAACCCGTACGCTAACACTAACCCGCGCCCTCACACGCATGCTCCCCCTAAACCGTTGCCGTACCCTCACCTGGACCCTAAACCGTCCCCTTCCCCTAACCCTAACCCTAGCCCGAACCCTAACCCTAACCCTTCCCTGAAGCCTGACCCTCACCCGTCCCCTAATCCTAACCCGTACGTTAACACTAACCCGCGCCCTCACACGCACGCTCCCCCTAAAGCGTTGCCGTACCCTCACCTGGACCCTAAACCGTCCCCGTCCCCTAACCCTAACCCAAGCCCGAACCCTAACCCTAACCCTTCCCCGAAGCCTGACCCTCACCCGTCCCCTAATCCTAACCCGTACGCTAACACTAACCCGCGCCCTCACACGCACGCTCCCCCTAAAGCGTTACCGTACCCTCACCTGGACCCTAAACCGTTCCCGTCCCCTAACCCTAACCCTAGCCCAAACCCTAACCCTAACCCTTCCCCGAAGCCTGACCCTCACCCGTCCCCTAATCCTAACCCGCACGCTAACACTAACCAGCGCCCTCACACGCACCCTCCCCCTAAAGCGTTGCCGTACCCTCACCTGGACCCTAAACCGGCCCCGTCCCCTAACCCTAACCCTAGCCCGAACCCTAACCCTAACCCTTCCCCGAAGCCTGACCCTCACCCGTCCCCTAATCCTAACCCGTACGCTAACACTAACCCACGCCCTCACACGCACGCTCCCCCTAAAGCGTTGCCGTACCCTCACCTGGACCCTAAACCGTCCCCGTCCCCTAACCCTAACCCTAGCCCGAACCCTAACCCTAATCCTTCCCCGAAGCCTGACCCTCACCCGTCCCCTAATCCTAACCCGTACGCTAACACTAACCCGCGCCCTCACACGCAAGCTCACCCTACAGCGTTGCCATACCCTCACCTGGACCCTAAACCGTCCCCGTCCCCGAACCCTAACCCTAGCCCGAACCCTAACCCTAACCCTTCCCCGAAGCCTGACCCTCACCCGTCCCCTAATCCTAACCCGTACGCTAACACTAACCTGCGCCCTCACACGCACGCTCCCCCTAAAGCGTTGCCGTACCCTCACCTGGACCCTAAACCGTCCCCGTCCCCTAACCCTAACCCTAGCCCGAACCCTAACCCTAACCTTTCCCCGAAGCCTGACCCTCACCCGTCCCCTAATCCTACCCCGTACGTTAACACTAACCCGCGCCCTCACACGCACGCTCCCCCTAAAGCGTTGCCGTACCCTCACCTGGACCCTAAACCGTCCCCGTCCCCTAACCCTAACCCTAGCCCGAACCCTAACCCTAACACTTCCCCGAAGCCTGACGCTCACCCGTCCCCTAATCCTAACCCGTACGCTAACACTAACACACGCCCTCACACGCACGCTCCCCCTAAAGCGTTGCCGTACCCTCACCTGGACCCTAAACCGTCCCCGTCCCCTAACCCTAACCCTAGCCCGAACCCTAACCCTAATCCTTCCCCTAAGCCTGACCCTCACCCGTCCCCTAATCCTAACCCGTACGCTGACACTAACCCGCACCCTCACACGCACGCTCACCCTAAAGCGTTGCCGTACCCTCACCTGGACCCTAAACCGTCCGCGTCCCCTAACCCTAACCCTAGCCCGAACCCTAACCCTAACCCTTCCCCGAAGCCTGACACTCAGCCGTCCCCTAATCCTAACCCGTACGCTAACACTAACCCGCGCCCTCACACGCACGGTCCCCCTAAAGCGTTGCCGTACCCTCACCTAGACCCTAAACCGTCCCCGTCCCCTAACCCTAACCCTAGCCCCAACCCTAACCCTAACCCTTCCCCGAAGCCTGACCCTCACCCGTCCCCTAATCCTAACCCGTACGCTAACACTAACCCGCGCCCTCACACGCACGCTCCCCCTAAAGCGTTGCCGTACCCTTACCTGGACCCTAAACCGTCCCCGTCCCCTAACCCTAACCCTAGCCCGATCCCTAACCCTAACCCTTCCCCGAAGCCTGACCCTCACCAGTCCCATAATCCTAACCCGTACGCTAACACTAACCCACGCCCTCACACGCACGCTCCCCCTAAAGCGTTGCCGTACCCTCACCTGGACCCTAAACCGTCCCCGTCCCCTAACCCTAACCCTAGCCCGAACCCTAACCCTAACCCTTCCCCGAAGCCTGACCCTCACCCGTCCCCTAATCCTAACCCGTACGCTAACACTAACCCGCGCCCTCACATGCACGCTCCCCCTAAAGCGTTGCCGTACCCTCACCTGGATCCTAAACCGTCCCCGTCCCCTAACCCTAACCCTAGCCCGAACCCTAACCCTAACCCTTCCCCGAAGCCTGACCCTCACCCGTCCCCTAATCCTAACCCGTACGCTAACACTAACCCGCGCCCTCACACGCACGCTCCCCCTAAAGCGTTGCCGTACCCTCACCTGGACCCTAAACCGTCCCCGTCCCCTAACCCTAACCCTAGCCCGAACCCTAACCCTAACCCTTCCCCGAAGCCTGACCCTCACCCGTCCCCTAATCCTAACCCGCACGCTAACACTAACCCGCGCCCTCACACGCACGCTCCCCCTAAAGCGTTGCCGTACCCTCACCTGGACCCTAAACCGTCCCTGTCCCCTAACCCTAACCCTAGCCGGAACCCTAACCCTAACACTTCCCTGAAGCCTGACCCTCACCCTTCCCCTATTCCTAACCCGTACGCTAACACTAACCCACGCCCTCACACGCACGCTCCCCCTAAAGCGTTGCCGTACCCTCACCTGGACCCTAAACCGTCCCCGTCCCCTAACCCTAACCCTAGCCCGACCCCTAATCCTAACCCTTCCCCGAAGCCTGACCCTCACCCGTCCCCTAATCCTAACCCGTACGCTAACACTAACGCGCGCCCTCACACGCACGCTCCCCCTAAAGCGTTGCCGTACCCTCACCTGGACCCTAAACCGTCCCCGTCCCCTAACCCTAACCCTAGCCCGAACCCTAACCCTAACCCTTCCCCGAAGCCTGACCCTCACCCGTCCCCTAATCCTAACCCGTACGCTAACACTAACCCGCGCCCTCACACGCACGCTCCCCCTAAAGCATTGCCGTACCCTCACCGGAACCCTAAACCGTCCCCGTCCCCTAAACCTAACCCTAGCCCGAACCCTAACCCTAACCCTTCCCCGAAGCCTGACCCTCACCCGTCCCCTAATCCTAACCCGTACGCTAACACTAACCCGCGCCCTCACACGCACGCTCCCCCTAAAGCGTTGCCGTACCCTCACCTGGACCCTAAACCGTCCCCGTCCCCTAACCCTAACCCTAGCCCGAACCCTAACCCTAATCCTTCCCCTAAGCCTGACCCTCACCCGTCCCCTAATCCTAACCCGTACGCTAACACTAACCCGCACCCTCACACGCACGCTCACCCTAAAGCGTTGCCGTACCCTCACCTGGACCCTAAACCGTCCGCGTCCCCTAACCCTAACCCTAGCCCGAACCCTAACCCTAACCCTTCCCCGAAGCCTGACACTCAGCCGTCCCCTAATCCTAACCCGTACGCTAACACTAACCCGCGCCCTCACACGCACGGTCCCCCTAAAGCGTTGCCGTACCCTCACCTAGACCCTAAACCGTCCCCGTCCCCTAACCCTAACCCTAGCCCCAACCCTAACCCTAACCCTTCCCCGAAGCCTGACCCTCACCCGTCCCCTAATCCTAACCCGTACGCTAACACTAACCCGCGCCCTCACACGCACGCTCCCCCTAAAGCGTTGCCGTACCCTCACCTGGACCCTAAACCGTCCCCGTCCCCTAACCCTAACCCTAGCCCGAACCCTAACCCTAACCCTTCCCCGAAGCCTGACCCTCACCCGTCCCCTAATCCTAACCCGCACGCTAACACTAACCCGCGCCCTCACACGCACGCTCCCCCTAAAGCGTTGCCGTACCCTCACCTGGACCCTAAACCGTCCCCGTCCCCTAACCCTAACCCTAGCCGGAACCCTAACCCTAACACTTCCCTGAAGCCTGACCCTCACCCTTCCCCTAATCCTAACCCGTACGCTAACACTAACCCACGCCCTCACACGCACGCTCCCCCTAAAGCGTTGCCGTACCCTCACCTGGACCCTAAACCGTCCCCGTCCCCTAACCCTAACCCTAGCCCGACCCCTAACCCTAACCCTTCCCCGAAGCCTGACCCTCACCCGTCCCCTAATCCTAACCCGTACGCTAACACTAACGCGCGCCCTCACACGCACGCTCCCCCTAAAGCGTTGCCGTACCCTCACCTGGACCCTAAACCGTCCCCGTCCCCTAACCCTAACCCTAGCCCGAACCCTAACCCTAACCCTTCCCCGAAGCCTGACCCTCACCCGTCCCCTAATCCTAACCCGTACGCTAACACTAACCCGCGCCCTCACACGCACGCTCCCCCTAAAGCATTGCCGTACCCTCACCGGAACCCTAAACCGTCCCCGTCCCCTAAACCTAACCCTAGCCCGAACCCTAACCCTAACACTTCCCCGAAGCCTGACGCTCACCCGTCCCCTAATCCTAACCCGTACGCTAACACTAACCCACGCCCTCACACGCACGCTCCCCCTAAAGCATTGCCGTACCCTCACCTGGACCGTAAACCGTCCCCGTCCCCTAACCCTAACCCTAGCCCGAACCCTAACCCTAATCCTTCCCCTAAGCCTGACCCTCACCCGTCCCCTAATCCTAACCCGTACGCTAACACTAACCCGCGCCCTCACACGCACGCTCACTCTAAAGCGTTGCCGTACCCTCACCTGGACCCTAAACCGTCCGCGTCCCCTAACCCTAACCCTAGCCCGAACCCTAACCCTAACCCTTCCCCGAAGCCTGACACTCACCCGTCCCCTAATCCTAACCCGTACGCTAACACTAACCCGCGCCCTCACACGCACGGTCCCCCTAAAGCGTTGCCGTACCCTCACCTAGACCCTAAACCGTCCCCGTCCCCTAACCCTAACCCTAGCCCCAACCCTAACCCTAACCCTTCCCCGAAGCCTGACCCTCACCCGTCCCCTAATCCTAACCCGCACGCTAACACTAACCCGCCCCCTCACACACACGCTCCACCTAAAGCGTTGCCATACCCTCACCTGGACCCTAAACCGTCCCCGTCCCCTAACCCTAACCCTAGCCCCAACCCTAACCCTAACCCTTCCCCGAAGCCTGACGCTCACCCGTCCCCTAATCCTAACCCGTACGCTAACACTAACCCACGCCCTCACACGCACACTCCCCCTAAAGCGTTGCCGTACCCTCACCTGGACCCTAAACCGTCCCCGTCCCCTAACCCTAACCCTAGCCCGAACCCTAACCCTAACCCTTCCCCGAAGCCTGACCCTCACCCGTCCCCTAATCCTAACCCGTACGCTAACACTAACCCGCGCCCTCACACACACGCTCCCCCTAAAGCGTTGCCGTACCCTCACCTGGACCCTAAACCTTCCCCGTCGCCTAACCCTAACCCTTGCCCGAACCCTAACCCTAACACTTCCCCGAAGCCTGACCCTCACCCGTCCCCTAATCCTAACCCGTACGCTAACACTAACCCGCGCCCTCACACGCACGCTCCCCCTAAAGCGTTGCCGTACCCTCACCTGGACCCTAAACCGTCCCCGTCCCCTAACCCTAACCCTAGCCCGATCCCTAACCCTAACCCTTCCCCGAAGCCTGACCCTCACCCGTTCCCTAATCCTAACCCGTACGCTAACACTAACCCACGCCCTCACACGCACACTCCCCCTAAAGCGTTGCCGTACCCTCACCTGGACCCTAAACCGTCCCCGTCCCCTAACCCTAACCCTAGCCCGAACCCTAACCCTAACACTTCCCCGAAGCCTGACCCTCACCCGTCCCCTAATCCTAACCCGTACGCTAACACTAACCCACGCCCTCACACGCACGCTCCCCCTAAAGCGTTGCCATACCCTCACCTGGACCCTAAACCGTCCCCGTCCCCTAACCCTAACCCTAGCCCGAACCCTAACCCTAATCCTTCCCCGAAGCCTGACCCTCACCCGTCCCCTAATCCTAACCCGTACGCTAACACTAACACGCGCCCTCACACGCACGCTCACCCTACAGCGTTGCCATACCCTCACCTGGACCCTAAACCGTCCCCGTCCCCTAACCCTAACCCTAGCCCGAACCCTAACCCTAACCCTTCCCCGAAGCCTGACCCTCACCCGTCCCCTAATCCTAACCCGTACGCTAACACTAACCCACGCCCTCACACGCACGCTCCCCCTAAAGCGTTGCCGTACCCTCACCTGGACCCTAAACCGTCCCCGTCCCCTAACCCTAACCCTAGCCCGAACCCTAACCCTAACCCTTCCCCGAAGCCTGACCCTCACCCGTCCCCTAATCCTAACCCGTACGCTAACACTAACCCGCGCCCTCACACACACGCTCCCCCTAAAGCGTTGCCGTACCCTCACCTGGACCCTAAACCTTCCCCGTCCCCTAACCCTAACCCTTGCCCGAACCCTAAGCCTAACACTTCTCCGAAGCCTGACCCTCACCCGTCCCCTAATCCTAACCCGTACGCTAACACTAACCCGCGCCCTCACACGCACGCTCCCCCTAAAGCGTTGCCGTACCCTCACCTGGACCCTAAACCGTCCCCGTCCCCTAACCCTAACCCTAGCCCGATCCCTAACCCTAACCCTTCCCCGAAGCCTGACCCTCACCCGTCCCCTAATCCTAACCCGTACGCTAACACTAACCCACGCCCTCACACGCACGCTCCCCCTAAAACGTTGCCGTACACTCACCTGGACCCTAAACCGTCCCCGTCCCCTAACCCTAACCCTAGCCCGAACCCTAACCCTAACCCTTCCCCGAAGCCTGACCCTCACCCGTCCCCTAATCCTAAGCCGTACGCTAACACTAACCCGCGCCCTCACACGCACGCTCCCCCTAAAGCGTTGCCGTACCCTCACCTGGACCCTAAACCGTCCCCGTCCCCTAACCCTAACCCTAGCCCGATCCCTAACCCTAACCCTTCCCCGAAGCCTGACCCTCACCCGTCCCCTAATCCTAACCCGTACGCTAACACTAACCCGCGCCCTCACACGCACGCTCCCCCTAAAGCATTGCCGTACCCTCACCGGAACCCTAAACCGTCCCCGTGCCCTAAACCTAACCCTAGCCCGAACCCTAACCCTAACACTTCCCCGAAGCCTGACGCTCACCCGTCCCCTAATCCTAACCCGTACGCTAACACTAACCCACGCCCTCACACGCACGCTCCCCCTAAAGCGTTGCCGTACCCTCACCTGGACCCTAAACCGTCCCCGTCCCCTAACCCTAACCCTAGTCCGAACCCTAACCCTAATCCTTCCCCTAAGCCTGACCCTCACCCGTCCCTAATCCTAACCCGTACGCTAACACTAACCCGCGCCCTCACACGCACGCTCACCCTAAAGCGTTGCCGTACCCTCACCTGGACCCTAAACCGTCCGCGTCCCCTAACCCTAACCCTAGCCCGAACCCTAACCCTAACCCTTCCCCGAAGCCTGACACTCACCCGTCCCCTAATCCTAACCCGTATGCTAACACTAACCCGCGCCCTCACACGCACGGTCCCCCTAAAGCGTTGCCGTACCCTCACCTAGACCCTAAACCGTCCCCGTCTCCTAACCCTAACCCTAGCCCCAACCCTAACCCTAACCCTTCCACGAAGCCTGACCCTCACCCGTCCCCTAATCCTAACCCGCACGCTAACACTAACCCGCGCCCTCACACACACGCTCCACCTAAAGCGTTGCCATACCCTCACCTGGACCCTAAACCGTCCCCGTCCCCTAACCCTAACCCTAGCCCGAACCCTAACCCTAACACTTCCCCGAAGCCTGACCCTCACCCGTCCCCTAATCCTAACCCGTACGCTAACACTAACCCACGCCCTCACACGCACGCTCCCCCTAAAGCGTTGCCATACCCTCACCTGGACCCTAAACCGTCCCCGTCCCCTAACCCTAACCCTAGCCCGAACCCTAACCCTAATCCTTCCCCGAAGCCTGACCCTCACCCGTCCCCTAATCCTAACCCGTACGCTAACACTAACACGCGCCCTCACACGCACGCTCACCCTACAGCGTTGCCATACCCTCACCTGGACCCTAAACCGTCCCCGTCCCCTAACCCTAACCCTAGCCCGAACCCTAACCCTAACCCTTCCCCGAAGCCTGACCCTCACCCGTCCCCTAATCCTAACCCGTACGCTAACACTAACCCACGCCCTCACACGCACGCTCCCCCTAAAGCGTTGCCGTACCCTCACCTGGACCCTAAACCGTCCCCGTCCCCTAACCCTAACCCTAGCCCGAACCCTAACCCTAACCCTTCCCCGAAGCCTGACCCTCACCCGTCCCCTAATCCTAACCCGTACGCTAACACTAACCCGCGCCCTCACACACACGCTCCCCCTAAAGCGTTGCCGTACCCTCACCTGGACCCTAAACCTTCCCCGTCCCCTAACCCTAACCCTTGCCCGAACCCTAAGCCTAACACTTCTCCGAAGCCTGACCCTCACCCGTCCCCTAATCCTAACCCGTACGCTAACACTAACCCGCGCCCTCACACGCACGCTCCCCCTAAAGCGTTGCCGTACCCTCACCTGGACCCTAAACCGTCCCCGTCCCCTAACCCTAACCCTAGCCCGATCCCTAACCCTAACCCTTCCCCGAAGCCTGACCCTCACCCGTCCCCTAATCCTAACCCGTACGCTAACACTAACCCACGCCCTCACACGCACGCTCCCCCTAAAACGTTGCCGTACACTCACCTGGACCCTAAACCGTCCCCGTCCCCTAACCCTAACCCTAGCCCGAACCCTAACCCTAACCCTTCCCCGAAGCCTGACCCTCACCCGTCCCCTAATCCTAAGCCGTACGCTAACACTAACCCGCGCCCTCACACGCACGCTCCCCCTAAAGCGTTGCCGTACCCTCACCTGGACCCTAAACCGTCCCCGTCCCCTAACCCTAACCCTAGCCGGATCCCTAACCCTAACCCTTCCCCGAAGCCTGACCCTCACCCGTCCCCTAATCCTAACCCGTACGCTAACACTAACCCGCGCCCTCACACGCACGCTCCCCCTAAAGCATTGCCGTACCCTCACCGGAACCCTAAACCGTCCCCGTGCCCTAAACCTAACCCTAGCCCGAACCCTAACCCTAACACTTCCCCGAAGCCTGACGCTCACCCGTCCCCTAATCCTAACCCGTACGCTAACACTAACCCACGCCCTCACACGCACGCTCCCCCTAAAGCGTTGCCGTACCCTCACCTGGACCCTAAACCGTCCCCGTCCCCTAACCCTAACCCTAGTCCGAACCCTAACCCTAATCCTTCCCCTAAGCCTGACCCTCACCCGTCCCTAATCCTAACCCGTACGCTAACACTAACCCGCGCCCTCACACGCACGCTCACCCTAAAGCGTTGCCGTACCCTCACCTGGACCCTAAACCGTCCGCGTCCCCTAACCCTAACCCTAGCCCGAACCCTAACCCTAACCCTTCCCCGAAGCCTGACACTCACCCGTCCCCTAATCCTAACCCGTATGCTAACACTAACCCGCGCCCTCACACGCACAGTCCCCCTAAAGCGTTGCCGTACCCTCACCTAGACCCTAAACCGTCCCCGTCTCCTAACCCTAACCCTAGCCACAACCCTAACCCTAACCCTTCCCCGAAGCCTGACCCTCACCCGTCCCCTAATCCTAACCCGCCCGCTAACACTAACCCGCGCCCTCACACACACGCTCCACCTAAAGCGTTGCCATACCCTCACCTGGACCCTAAACCGTCCCCGTCCCCTAACCCTAACCCTAGCCCCAACCCTAACCCTAACCCTTCCCCGAAGCCTGACCCTCACCCGTCCCCTAATCCTAACCCGTACGCTAACACTAACCCACGCCCTCACACGCACACTCCCCCTAAAGCGTTGCCGTACCCTCACCTGGACCCTAAACCGTCCCCGTCCCCTAACCCTAACCCTAGCCCGAACCCTAACCCTAACCCTTCCCCGAAGCCTGACCCTCACCCGTCCCCTAATCCTAACCCGTACGCTAACACTAACCCACACCCTCACACGCACGCTCCCCCTAAAGCGTTGCCATACCCTCACCTGGACCCTAAACCGTCCCCGTCCCCTAACCCTAACCCTAGCCCGAACCCTAACCCTAATCCTTCCCCGAAGCCTGACCCTCACCCGTCCCCTAATCCTAACCCGTACGCTAACACTAACCCGCGCCCTCACACGCACGCTCACCCTACAGCGTTGCCATACCCTCACCTGGACCCTAAACCGTCCCCGTCCCCTAACCCTAACCCTAGCCCGAACCCTAACCCTAACCCTTCCCCGAAGCCTGACACTCACTCGTCCCCTAATCCTAACCCGTACGCTAACACTAACCTGCGCCCTCACACGCACGCTCCCCCTAAAGCGTTGCCGTACCCTCACCTGGACACTAAACCGTCCCCGTCCCCTAACTCTAACCCTAGCCCGAACCCTAACCCTAACCCTTCCCCGAAGCCTGACCCTCACCCGTCCCCTAATCCTAACCCGTACGCTAACACTAACCCGCGCCCTCACATGCACGCTCCCCCTAAAGCGTTGCCGTACCCTCACCTGGACCCTAAACCGTCCCCGTCCACTAACCCTAACCCTAGCCCGAACCCTAACCCTAACACTTCCCCGAAGCCTGACCCTCACCCGTCCCCTAATCCTAACCCGTACGCTAACACTAACGCGCGCCCTCACACGCACGCTCCCCCTAAAGCGTTGCGGTACCCTCACCTGAACCCTAAACCGTCACCGTCCCCTAACCCTAACCCTAGCCCGAACCCTAACCCTAACCCTTCCCCGAAGCCTGACGCTCACCCGTCCCCTAATCCTAACCCGTACGCTAACACTAACTCACGCCCTCACACGCACGCTCCCCCTAAAGCGTTGCCGTACCCTCACCTGGACCCTAAACCGTCCCCGTCCTCTAACCCTAACCCTAGCCCGAACCCTAACCCTAACCCTTCCCCGAAGCCTGACCCTCACCCGTCCCCTAATCCTAACCCGTACGCTAACACTAACCCACGCCCTCACACGCACGCTCCCCCTAAAGCGTTGCCGTACCCTCACCTGGACCCTAAACCGTCCCCGTCCCCTAACCCTAACCCTAGCCCGAACCCTAAACCTAACCCTTCCCCGAAGCCTGACCCTCACCCGTCACCTAATCCTAACCCGTACGCTAACACTAACCCGCGCCCTCACACACACGCTCCCCCTAAAGCGTTGCCGTACCCTCACCTGGACCCTAAACCTTCCCCGTCGCCTAACCCTAACCCTTGCCCGAACCCTAACCCTAACACTTCCCCGAAGCCTGACCCTCACCCGTCCCCTAATCCTAACCCGTACGCTAACACTAACCCGCGCCCTCACACGCACGCTCCCCCTAAAGCGTTGCCGTACCCTCACCTGGACCCTAAACCGTCCCCGTCCCCTAACCCTAACCCTAGCCCGATCCCTAACCCTAACCCTTCCCCGAAGCCTGACCCTCACCCGTCCCCTAATCCTAACCCGTACGCTAACACTAACCCACGCCCTCACACGCACGCTCCCCCTAAAGCGTTGCCGTACCCTCACCTGGACCCTAAACCGTCCCCGTCCCCTAACCCTAACCCTAGCCCGAACCCTAACCCTAACCCTTCCCCGAAGCCTGACCCTCACCCGTCCCCTAATCCTAAGCCGTACGCTAACCCTAACCCGCGCCCTCACACGCACGCTCCCCCTAAAGCGTTGCCGTACCCTCACCTGGACCCTAAACCGTCCCCGTCCCCTAACCCTAACCCTAGCCCGAACCCTAACCCTAACCCTTCCCCGAAGTCTGACCCTCACCCGTCCCCTAATCCTAACCCGTACGCTAACACTAACCCGCGCCCTCACACGCACGCTCCCCCTAAAGCGTTGCCGTACCCTCACCTGGACCCTAAACCGTCCCCGTCCCCTAACCCTAACCCTAGCCCGAACCCTAACCCTAACCCTTCCCCGAAGCCTGACCCTCACCCGTCCCCTAATCCTAACCCGTACGCTAACACTAACCCGCGCCCTCACACCCACGCTCCCACTAAAGCGTTGCCGTACCCTCACCTGGACCCTAAACCGTCCCCGTCCCCTAACCCTAACCCTCGCCCGATCCCTAACCCTAACCCTTCCCCGAAGCCTGACGCTCACCCGTCCCCTAATCCTAACCCGTACGCTAACACTAACCCACGCCCTCACACGCACGCTCCCCCTAAAGCGTTGCCGTACCCTCACCTGGACCCTAAACCGTCCCCGTCCCCTAACCCTAACCCTAGCCCGAACCCTAACCCTAATCCTTCCCCGAAGCCTGACCCTCACCCGTCCCCTAATCCTAACCCGTACGCTAACACTAACCCGCGCCCTCACACGCACGCTCCCCCTAAACCGTTGCCGTACCCTCACCTGGACCCTAAACCGTCCCCGTCCCCTAACCCTAACCCTAGCCCGAACCCTAACCCTAACCCTTCCCCGAAGCCTGACCCTCACCCGTCCCCTAATCCTAACCCGTACGCTAACACTAACCCACGCCCTCACACACACGCTCCCCCTAAAGCGTTGCCGTACCCTCACCTGGACCCTAAACCGTCCCCGTCCCCTAAACCTAACCCTAGCCCGAACCCTAACCCTAACCCTTCCCCGAAGCATGACCCTCACCCGTCCCCTAATCCTAACCCGTACGCTAACACTAACCCACGCCCTCACACGCACGCTCCCCCTAAAGCGTTGCCGTACCCTCACCTGGACCCTAAACCTTCCCCGTCCCCTAACCCTAACCCTAGCCCGAACCCTAACCCTAACCCTTCCCCGAAGCCTGACCCTCACCCGTCCCCTAATCCTAACCCGTACGCTAACACTAACCCGCGCCCTCACACGCACGCTCCCCCTAAAGCGTTGCCGTACCCTCACCTGGACCCTAAACCTTCCCCGTCCCCTAACCCTAACCCTTGCCCGAACCCTAACCCTAACCCTTCCCCGAAGCCTGACCCTCACCCGTCCCCTAATCCTAACCCGTACGCTAACACTAACCCGCGCCCTCACACGCACGCTCCCCCTAAATCGTTGCCGTACCCTCACCTGGACCCTAAACCGTCCCCGTCCCCTAACCCTAACCCTAGCCCGATCCCTAACCCTAACCCTTCCCCGAAGCCTGACCCTCACCCGTCCCCTAATCCTAACCCGTACGCTAACACTAACCCACGCCCTCACACGCACGCTCCCCCTAAAGCGTTGCCGTACCCTCACCTGGACCCTAAACCGTCCCCGTCCCCTAACCCTAACCCTAGCCCGAACCCTAACCCTAACCCTTCCCCGAAGCCTGACCCTCACCCGTCCCCTAATCCTAAGCCGTATGCTAACACTAACCCGCGCCCTCACACGCACGCTCCCCCTAAAGCGTTGCCATACCCTCACCTGGACCCTAAACCGTCCCCGTCCCCTAACCCTAACCCTAGCCCGAACCCTAACCCTAACCCTTCCCCGAAGTCTGACCCTCACCCGTCCCCTAATCCTAACCCGTACGCTAACACTAACCCGCGCCCTCACACGCACGCTCCCCCTAAAGCGTTGCCGTACCCTCACCTGGACCCTAAACCGTCCCCGTCCCCTAACCCTAACCCTAGCCCGAACCCTAACCCTAACACTTCCCCGAAGCCTGACCCTCACCCGTCCCCTAATCCTAACCCGTACGCTAACACTAACCCGCGCCCTCACACGCACGCTCCCCCTAAAGCGTTGCCGTACCCTCACCTGGACCCTAAACCGTCCCCGTCCCCTAACCCTAACCCTAGCCCGATCCCTAACCCTAACCCTTCCCCGAAGCCTGACTCTCACCCGACCCCTAATCCTAACCCGTACGCTAACACTAACCCACGCCCTCACACGCACGCTCCCCCTAAAGCGTTGCCGTACCCTCACCTGGACCCTAAACCGTCCCCGTCCCCTAACCCTAACCCTAGCCCGAACCCTAACCCTAACCCTTCCCCGAAGCCTGACCCTCACCCGTCCCCTAATCCTAACCCGTACGCTAACACTAACCCGCGCCCTCACACGCACGCTCCCCCTAAAGCGTTGCCGTACCCTCACCTGGACCCTAAACCGTCCCCGTCCCCTAACCCTAACCCTAGCCCGAACCCTAACCCTAACCCTTCCCCGAAGCCTGACCCTCACCCGTCCCCTAATCCTAACCCGTACGCTAACACTAACCCGCGCCCTCACACGCACGCTCCCCCTAAAGCGTTGCCGTACCCTCACCTGGACCCTAAACCGTCCCCGTCCCCTAACCCTAACCCTAGCCCGATCCCTAACCCTAACCCTTCCCCGAAGCCTGACGCTCACCCGTCCCCTAATCCTAACCCGTACGCTAACACTAACCCGCGCCCTCACATGCACGCTCCCCTTAAAGCGTTGCCTTACCCTCACCTGGACCCTAAACCATCCCCGTCCCCTAACCCTAACCCTAGCCCGAACCCTAACCCTAATCCTTCCCCGAAGCCTGACCCTCACCCGTCCCCTAATCCTAACCCGTACGCTAACACTAACCCGCGCCCTCACACGCACGCTCCCCCTAAAGCGTTGCCGTACCCTCACCTGGACCCTAAACCGTCCCCGTCCCCTAACCCTAACCCTAGCCCGAACCCTAACCCTAACCCTTCCCCGAAGCCTGACCCTCACCCGTCCCCTAATCCTAACCCGTACGCTAACACTAACCCGCGCCCTCACACGCACGCTCCCCCTAAAGCGTTGCCGTACCCTCACCTGGACCCTAAACCGTCCCCGTCCCCTAACCCTAACCCTAGCCCGATCCCTAACCCTAACCCTTCCCCGAAGCCTGACGCTCACCCGTCCCCTAATCCTAACCCGTACGCTAACACTAACCCGCGCCCTCACATGCACGCTCCCCCTAAAGCGTTGCCTTACCCTCACCTGGACCCTAAACCATCCCCGTCCCCTAACCCTAACCCTAGCCCGAACCCTAACCCTAATCCTTCCCCGAAGCCTGACCCTCACCCGTCCCCTAATCCTAACCCGTACGCTAACACTAACACGCGCCCTCACACGCACGCTCACCCTACAGCGTTGCCATACCCTCACCTGGACCCTAAACCGTCCCCGTCCCCTAACCCTAACCCTAGCCCGAACCCTAACCCTAACCCTTCCCCGAAGCCTGACCCTCACCCGTCCCCTAATCCTAACCCGTACGCTAACACTAACCCACGCCCTCACACGCACGCTCCCCCTAAAGCGTTGCCGTACCCTCACCTGGACCCTAAACCGTCCCCGTCCCCTAACCCTAACCCTAGCCCGAACCCTAACCCTAATCCTTCCCCGAAGCCTGACCCTCACCCGTCCCCTAATCCTAACCCGTACGCTAACACTAACCCGCGCCCTCACACACACGCTCCCCCTAAAGCGTTGCCGTACCCTCACCTGGACCCTAAACCTTCCCCGTCCCCTAACCCTAACCCTTGCCCGAACCCTAAGCCTAACACTTCTCCGAAGCCTGACCCTCACCCGTCCCCTAATCCTAACCCGTACGCTAACACTAACCCGCGCCCTCACACGCACGCTCCCCCTAAAGCGTTGCCGTACCCTCACCTGGACCCTAAACCGTCCCCGTCCCCTAACCCTAACCCTAGCCCGATCCCTAACCCTAACCCTTCCCCGAAGCCTGACCCTCACCCGTCCCCTAATCCTAACCCGTACGCTAACACTAACCCGCGCCCTCACACACACGCTCCCCCGAAAGCG
The DNA here is from genome assembly GCF_949987515.2 of Delphinus delphis. Taxonomy (NCBI): domain Eukaryota; kingdom Metazoa; phylum Chordata; class Mammalia; order Artiodactyla; family Delphinidae; genus Delphinus; species Delphinus delphis. Next base: position 51,454 of record NW_027192945.1, on the reverse strand, counting down.
TTGCCGTACCCTCACCTGGACCCTAAACCGTCCCCGTCCCCTAACCCTAACCCTAGCCCGAACCCTAACCCTAACCCTTCCCCGAAGCCTGACCCTCACCCGTCCCCTAATCCTAACCCGTACGCTAACACTAACCCACGCCCTCACACGCACGCTCGCCCTAAAGCGTTGCCGTACCCTCACCTGGACCCTAAACCGTCCCCGTCCCCTAACCCTAACCCTAGCCCGAACCCTAACCCTAACCCTTCCCCGAAGCCTGACCCTCACCCGTCCCCTAATCCTAACCCGTACGCTAACACTAACCCACGCCCTCACACGCACGCTCCCCCTAAAGCGTTGCCGTACCCTCACCTGGACCCTAAACCGTCCCCGTCCCCTAACCCTAACCCTAGCCCGAACCCTAACCCTAACCCTTCCCCGAAGCCTGACCCTCACCCGTCCCCTAATCCTAACCCGTACGCTAACACTAACCCGCGCCCTCACACGCACGCTCCCCCTAAAGCGTTGACGTACCCTCACCTGGACCCTAAACCTTCCCCGTCCCCTAACCCTAACCCTTGCCCGAACCCTAACCCTAACCCTTCCCCGAAGCCTGACGCTCACCCGTCCCCTAATCCTAACCCGTACGCTAACACTAACCCGCACCCTCACACGCACGCTCCCCCTAAAGCGTTGCCGTACCCTCACCTGGACCCTAAACCGTCCCCGTCCCCTAACCCTAACCCTAGCCCGATCCCTAAACCTAACCCTTCCCCGAAGCCTGACCCTCACCCGTCCCCTAATCCTAACCCGTACGCTAACACTAACCCGCGCCCTCACACGCACGCTCCCCCTAAAGCGTTGCCGTACCCTCACCTGGACCGTAAACCGTCCCCGTCCCCTAACCCTAACCCTAGCCCGAACCCTAACCCTAACACTTCCCCGAAGCCTGACCCTCACCCGTCCCCTAATCCTAACCCGTACGCTAACACTAACCCGCGCCCTCACACGCACGCTCCCCCTAAAGCGTTGCCGTACCCTCACCTGGACCCTAAACCGTCCCCGTCCCCTAACCCTAACCCTAGCCCGATCCCTAACCCTAACCCTTCCCCGAAGCCTGACTCTCACCCGACCCCTAATCCTAACCCGTACGCTAACACTAACCCACGCCCTCACACGCACGCTCCCCCTAAAGCGTTGCCGTACCCTCACCTGGACCCTAAACCGTCCCCGTCCCCTAACCCTAACCCTAGCCCGAACCCTAACCCTAACCCTTCCCCGAAGCCTGACCCTCACCCGTCCCCTAATCCTAACCCGTACGCTAACACTAACCCGCGCCCTCACACGCACGCTCCCCCTAAAGCGTTGCCGTACCCTCACCTGGACCCTAAACCGTCCCCGTCCCCTAACCCTAACCCTAGCCCGAACCCTAAACCTAACCCTTCCCCGAAGCCTGACCCTCACCCGTCCCCTAATCCTAACCCGTACGCTAACACTAACCCGCGCCCTCACACGCACGCTCCCCCTAAAGCGTTGCCGTACCCTCACCTGGACCCTAAACCGTCCCCGTCCCCTAACCCTAACCCTAGCCCGATCCCTAACCCTAACCCTTCCCCGAAGCCTGACGCTCACCCGTCCCCTAATCCTAACCCGTACGCTAACACTAACCCGCGCCCTCACATGCACGCTCCCCCTAAAGCGTTGCCTTACCCTCACCTGGACCCTAAACCATCCCCGTCCCCTAACCCTAACCCTAGCCCGAACCCTAACCCTAATCCTTCCCCGAAGCCTGACCCTCACCCGTCCCCTAATCCTAACCCGTACGCTAACACTAACCCGCGCCCTCACACGCACGCTCCCCCTAAAGCGTTGCCGTACCCTCACCTGGACCCTAAACCGTCCCCGTCCCCTAACCCTAACCCTAGCCCGAACCCTAACCCTAACCCTTCCCCGAAGCCTGACCCTCACCCGTCCCCTAATCCTAACCCGTACGCTAACACTAACGCGCGCCCTCACACGCACGCTCCCCCTAAAGCGTTGCCGTACCCTCACCTGGACCCTAAACCGTCCCCGTCCCCTAACCCTAACCCTAGCCCGATCCCTAACCCTAACCCTTCCCCGAAGCCTGACGCTCACCCGTCCCCTATTCCTAACCCGTACGCTAACACTAACCCGCGCCCTCACATGCACGCTCCCCCTAAAGCGTTGCCTTACCCTCACCTGGACCCTAAACCATCCCCGTCCCCTAACCCTAACCCTAGCCCGAACCCTAACCCTAATCCTTCCCCGAAGCCTGACCCTCACCCGTCCCCTAATCCTAACCCGTACGCTAACACTAACCCGCGCCCTCACACGCACGCTCCCCCTAAACCGTTGCCGTACCCTCACCTGGACCCTAAACCGTCCCCGTCCCCTAACCCTAACCCTAGCCCGAACCCTAACCCTAACCCTTCCCCGAAGCCTGACCCTCACCCGTCCCCTAATCCTAACCCGTACGCTAACACTAACCCGCGCCCTCACACACACGCTCCCCCGAAAGCGTTGCCGTACCCTCACCTGGACCCTAAACCGTCCCCGTCCCCTAACCCTAACCCTAGCCCGAACCCTAACCCTAACCCTTCCCCGAAGCCTGACCCTCACCCGTCCCCTAATCCTAACCCGTACGCTAACACTAACCCACGCCCTCACACGCACGCTCGCCCTAAAGCGTTGCCGTACCCTCACCTGGACCCTAAACCGTCCCCGTCCCCTAACCCTAACCCTAGCCCGAACCCTAACCCTAACCCTTCCCCGAAGCCTGACCCTCACCCGTCCCCTAATCGTAACCCGTACGCTAACACTAACCCACGCCCTCACACGCACGCTCCCCCTAAAGCGTTGCCGTACCCTCACCTGGACCCTAAACCGTCCCCGTCCCCTAACCCTAACCCTAGCCCGAACCCTAACCCTAACCCTTCCCCGAAGCCTGACCCTCACCCGTCCCCTAATCCTAACCCGTACGCTAACACTAACCCGCGCCCTCACACGCACGCTCCCCCTAAAGCGTTGCCGTACCCTCACCTGGACCCTAAACCGTCCCCGTCCCCTAACCCTAACCCTAGCCCGATCCCTAACCCTAACCCTTCCCCGAAGCCTGACCCTCACCCGTCCCCTAATCCTAACCCGTACGCTAACACTAACCCACGCCCTCACACGCACGCTCGCCCTAAAGCGTTGCCGTACCCTCACCTGGACCCTAAACCGTCCCCGTCCCCTAACCCTAACCCTAGCCCGAACCCTAACCCTAACCCTTCCCCGAAGCCTGACCCTCACCCGTCCCCTAATCCTAACCCGTACGCTAACACTAACCCACGCCCTCACACGCACGCTCCCCCTAAAGCGTTGACGTACCCTCACCTGGACCCTAAACCGTCCCCGTCCCCTAACCCTAACCCTAGCCCGAACCCTAACCCTAACCCTTCCCCGAAGCCTGACCCTCACCCGTCCCCTAATCCTAACCCATACGCTAACACTAAACCGCGCCCTCACACGCACGCTCCCCCTAAAGCGTTGCCGTACCCTCACCTGGACCCTAAACCTTCCCCGTCCCCTAACCCTAACCCTTGCCCGAACCCTAACCCTAACCCTTCCCCGAAGCCTGACCCTCACCCGTCCCCTAATCCTAACCCGTACGCTAACACTAACCCGCGCCCTCACACGCACGCTCCCCCTAAAGCGTTGCCGTACCCTCACCTGGACCCTAAACCGTCCCCGTCCCCTAACCCTAACCCTAGCCCGATCCCTAACCCTAACCCTTCCCCGAAGCCTGACCCTCACCCGTCCCCTAATCCTAACCCGTACGCTAACACTAACCCACGCCCTCACACGCACGCTCCCCCTAAAGCGTTGCCGTACCCTCACCTGGACCCTAAACCATCCCCGTCCCCTAACCCTAACCCTAGCCCGAACCCTAACCCTAACCCTTCCCCGAAGCCTGACCCTCACCCGTCCCCTAATCCTAAGCCGTACGCTAACACTAACCCGCGCCCTCACACGCACGCTCCCCCTAAAGCGTTGCCGTACCCTCACCTGGACCCTAAACCGTCCCCGTCCCCTAACCCTAACCCTAGCCCGAACCCTAACCCTAACCCTTCCCCGAATCTGACCCTCACCCGTCCCCTAATCCTAACCCGTACGCTAACACTAACCCGCGCCCTCACACGCACGCTCCCCCTAAAGCGTTGCCGTACCCTCACCTGGACCCTAAACCGTCCCCATCCCCTAACCCTAACCCTAGCCCGAACCCTAACCCTAACCCTTCCCCGAAGCCTGACGCTCACCCGTCCCCTAATCCTAAGCCGTACGCTAAAACTAACCCGCGCCCTCACACGCACGCTCCCCCTAAAGCGTTGCCGTACCCTCACCTGGACCCTAAACCGTCCCCGTCCCCTAACCCCAACCCTAGCCCGAACCCTAACCCTAACCCTTCCCCGAATCTGACCCTCACCCGTCCCCTAATCCTAACCCGTACGCTAACACTAACCCGCGCCCTCACACGCACGCTCCCCCTAAAGCGTTGCCGTACCCTCACCTGGACCCTAAACCTTCCCCGTCCCCTAACCCTAACCCTTGCCCGAACCCTAACCCTAACCCTTCCCCGAAGCCTGACCCTCACCCGTCCCCTAATCCTAAGCCGTACGTTAACACTAACATGCAACCTCACACGCACGCTCCCCCTAAAGCGTTGCCGTACCCTCACCTGGACCCTGAACCGTCCCCGTCCCCTAACCCTAACCCTAGCCCGATCCCTAACCCTAACCCTTCCCCGAAGCCTGACGCTCACCCGTCCCCTAATCCTAACCCGTACGCTAACACTAACCCACGCCCTCACACGCACGCTCCCCCTAAAGCGTTGCCGTACCCTCACCTGGACCCTAAACCGTCCCCGTCCCCTAACCCTAACCCTAGCCCGAACCCTAACCCTAATCCTTCCCCGAAGCCTGACCCTCACCCGTCCCCTAATCCTAACCCGTACGCTAACACTAACCCGCGCCCTCACACGCACGCTCCCCCTAAACCGTTGCCGTACCCTCACCTGGACCCTAAACCGTCCCCGTCCCCTAACCCTAACCCTAGCCCGAACCCTAACCCTAACCCTTCCCCGAAGCCTGACCCTCACCCGTCCCCTAATCCTAACCCATACGCTAACACTAACCCGCGCCCTCACACACACGCTCCCCCTAAAGCGTTGCCGTACCCTCACCTGGACCCTAAACCGTCCCCGTCCCCTAACCCTAACCCTAGCCCGAACCCTAACCCTAACCCTTCCCCGAAGCCTGACCCTCACCCGTCCCCTAATCCTAACCCGTACGCTAACACTAACCCACGCCCTCACACGCACGCTCGCCCTAAAGCGTTGCCGTACCCTCACCTGGACCCTAAACCGTCCCCGTCCCCTAACCCTAACCCTAGCCCGAACCCTAACCCTAACACTTCCCCGAAGCCTGACCCTCACCCGTCCCCTAATCCTAACCCGTACGCTAACACTAACCCACGCCCTCACACGCACGCCCCCCCTAAAGCGTTGCCGTACCCTCACCTGGACCCTAAACCGTCCCCGTCCCCTAACCCTAACCCTAGCCCGAACCCTAACCCTAACCCTTCCCCGAGCCTGACCCTCACCCGTCCCCTAATCCTAACCCGTACGCTAACACTAACCCGCGCCCTCACACGCACGCTCCCCCTAAAGCGTTGCCGTACCCTCACCTGGACCCTAAACCTTCCCCGTCCCCTAACCCTAACCCTTGCCCGAACCCTAACCCTAAGCCTTCCCCGAAGCCTGACCCTCACCCGTCCCCTAATCCTAACCCGTACGCTAACACTAACCCGCGCCCTCACACGCACGCTCCCCCTAAAGCTTTGCGTACCCTCACCTGGACCCTAAACCGTCCCCGTCCCCTAACCCTAACCCTAGCCCGATCCCTAACCCTAACCCTTCCCCGAAGCCTGACCCTCACCCGTCCCCTAATCCTAACCCGTACGGTAACACTAACCCACGCCCTCACACGCACGCTCCCCCTAAAGCGTTGCCGTACCCTCACCTGGATCCTAAACCGTCCCCGTCCCCTAACCCTAACCCTAGCCCGAACCCTAACCCTAACCCTTCCCCGAAGCCTGACTCTCACCCGTCCCCTAATCCTAACCCGTACGCTAACACTAACCCGCGTGCTCACACGCACGCTCCCCCTAAAGCGTTGCCGTACCCTCACCTGGACCCTAAACCGTCCCCGTCCCCTAACCCTAACCCTAGCCCGAACCCTAACCCTAACCCTTCCCCGAAGCCTGACCCTCACCCGTCCCCTAATCCTAACCCGCACGCTAACACTAACCCGCGCCCTCACACGCACGCTCCCCCTAAAGCGTTGCCGTACCCTCACCTGGACCCTAAACAGTCCCCGTCCCCTAACCCTAACCCTAGCCCGAACCCTAACCCTAACCCTTCCCCGAAGCCTGACCCTCACCCTTCCCCTAATCCTAAACAGTACGCTAACACTAACCCACGCCCTCACCCGCAAGCTCCCCCTAAAGCGTTGCCGTACCCTCACCTGGACCCTAAACCGTCCCCGTCCCCTAACCCTAACCCTAGCCCGAACCCTAACCCTAATCCTTCCCCGAAGCCTGACCCTCACCCGTCCCCTAATCCTAACCCGTACGCTAACACTAACCTGCGCCCGCACACGCACGTTCCCCCTAAAGCGTTGCCGTACCCTCACCTGGACCCTAAACCGTCCCCATCCCCTAACCCTAACCCTAGCCCGAACCCTAACCCTAACCTTTCCCCGAAGCCTGACCCTCACCCGTCCCCTAATCCTACACCGTACGTTAACACTAACCCGCGCCCTCACACGCACGCTCCCCCTAAAGCGTTGCCGTACCCTCACCTGGACCCTAAACCGTCCCCGTCCCCTAACCGTAACCCTAGCCCGAACCCTAACCCTAACCCTTCCCCGAAGCCTGACCCTCACCCGTCCCCTAATCCTAACCCGTACGCTAACACTAACCCGCACCCTCACACGCACGCTCCCCCTAAAGCGTTGCCGTACCCTCACCTGGACCCTAAACCTTCCCCGTCCCCTAACCCTAACCCTTGCCCGAACCCTAACCCTAACCCTTCCCCGAAGCCTGACCCTCACCCGTCCCCTAATCCTAACCCGTACGCTAACACTAACCCGCGCCCTCACACGCACGCTCCCCCTAAAGCTTTGCGTACCCTCACCTGGACCCTAAACCGTCCCCGTCCCCTAACCCTAACCCTAGTCGATCCCCAACCCTAACCCTTCCCCGAAGCCTGACCCTCACCCGTCCCCTAATCCTAACCCGTACGCTAACACTAACCCACGCCCTCACACGCACGCTCCCCCTAAAGCGTTGCCGTACCCTCACCTGGATCCTAAACCGTCCCCGTCCCCTAACCCTAACCCTAGCCCGAACCCTAACCCTAACCCTTCCCCGAAGCCTGACCCTCACCCGTCCCCTAATCCTAACCCGTACGCTAACACTAACCCGCGTGCTCACACGCACGCTCCCCCTAAAGCGTTGCCGTACCCTCACCTGGACCCTAAACCGTCCCCGTCCCCTAACCCTAACCCTAGCCCGAACCCTAACCCTAACCCTTCCCCGAAGCCTGACCCTCACCCGTCCCCTAATCCTAACCCGCACGCTAACACTAACCCGCGCCCTCACACGCACGCTCCCCCTAAAGCGTTGCCGTACCCTCACCTGGACCCTAAACAGTCCCCGTCCCCTAACCCTAACCCTAGCCCGAACCCTAACCCTAACCCTTACCCGAAGCCTGACCCTCACCCTTCCCCTAATCCTAACCCGTACGCTAACACTAACCCACGCCCTCACACGCACGCTCCCCCTAAAGCGTTGCCGTACCCTCACCTGGACCCTAAACCGTCCCCGTCCCCTAACCCTAACCCTAGCCCGAACCCTAACCCTAATCCTTCCCCGAAGCCTGACCCTCACCCGTCCCCTAATCCTAACCCGTACGCTAACACTAACCCGCACCCTCACACGCACGCTCACCCTACAGCGTTGCCATACCCTCACCTGGACCCTAAACCATCCCCGTCCCCTAACCCTAACCCTAGCCCGAACCCTAACCCTAACCCTTCCCCGAAGCCTGACCCTCACCCGTCCCCTAATCCTAACCCGTACGCTAACACTAACCTGCGCCCGCACACGCACGCTCCCCCTAAAGCGTTGCCGTACCCTCACCTGGACCCTAAACCGTCCCCATCCCCTAACCCTAACCCTAGCCCGAACCCTAACCCTAACCTTTCCCCGAAGCCTGACCCTCACCCGTCCCCTAATCCTACCCCGTACGTTAACACTAACCCGCGCCCTCACACGCACGCTCCCCCTAAAGCGTTGCCGTACCCTCACCTGGACCCTAAACCGTCCCAGTCCCCTAACCGTAACCCTCGCCCGAACCCTAACCCTAACCCTTCCCCGAAGCCTGACCCTCACCCGTCCCCTAATCCTAACCCGTACGCTAACACTAACCCGCACCCTCACACGCACGCTCCCCATAAAGCGTTGCCGTACCCTCACCTGGACCCTAAACCGTCCCCGTCCCCTAACCCTAACCCTAGCCCGAACCCTAACCCTAACCCTTCCCCGAAGCCTGACCCTCACCCGTCCCCTAATCCTAACCCGTACGCTAACACTAACGCGCGCCCTCACACGCACGCTCCCCCTAAAGCGTTGCCGTACCCTCTCCTGGACCCTAAACCGTCCCCGTCCCCTAACCCTAACCCTGGCCCGAAACCTAACCCTAACCCTTCCCCGAAGCCTGACCCTCACCCGTCCCGTAATCCTAACCCGTACGCTAACACTAACCCACGCCCTCACACGCACGCTCCCCCTAAAGCGTTGCCGTACCCTCACCTGGACCCTAAACCGTCCCCGTCCCCTATCCCTAACCCTAGCCCGAAAGCTAACCCTAATCCTTACCCTAAGCCTGACCCTCACCCGTCCCCTAATCCTAACCCGTACGCTAACACTAACCCGCGCCCTCACACGCACGGTCCCCCTAAAGCGTGGCCGTACCCTCACATAGACCCTAAACCGTCCCCGTCCCCTAACCCTAACCCTAGCCCCAACCCTAACCCTAACCCTTCCCCGAAGCCTGACACTCACCCGTCCCCTAATCCTAACCCGCACGCTAACACTAACCCGCGCCCTCACACACACGCTCCCCCTAAAGCGTTGCCATACCCTCACCTGGACCCTAAACCGTCCCCGTCCCCTAACCCTAACCCTATCCCGAACCCTAACCCTAACCCTTCCCCGAAGCCTGACCCTCACCCGTCCCCTAATCCTAACCCGTACGCTAACACTAACCCACGCCCTCACACGCACGCTCCCCCTAAAGCGTTGCCATACCCTCACCTGGACCCTAAACCGTCCCCGTCCCCTAACCCTAACCCTAGCCCGAACCCTAACCCTAATCCTTCCCCGAAGCCTGACCCTCACCCGTCCCCTAATCCTAACCCGTACGCTAACACTAATCCGCGCCCTCACACGCACGCTCACCCTACAGCGTTGCCATACCCTCACCTGGACCCTAAACCGTCCCCGTCCCCTAACCCTAACCCTAGCCCGAACCCTAACCCTAACCCTTCCCCGAAGCCTGACCCTCACCCGTCCCCTAATCCTAACCCGTACGCTAACACTAACCTGCGCCCTCACACGCACGCTCCCCCTAAAGCGTTGCCGTACCCTCACCTGGACCCTAAACCGTCCCCGTCCCCTAACTCTAACCCTAGCCCGAACCCTAACCCTAACACTTCCCCGAAGCCTGACCCTCACCCGTCCCCTAATCCTAACCCGTACGCTAACACTAACGCGCGCCCTCACACGCACGCTCCCCCTAAAGCGTTGCCGTACCCTCACCTGAACCCTAAACCGTCCCCGTCCCCTAACCCTAACCCTAGCCCGAACCCTAACCCTAACACTTCCCCGAAGCCTGACGCTCACCCGTCCCCTAATCCTAACCCGTACGATAACACTAACCCACGCCCTCACACGCACGCTCCCCCTAAAGCGTTGCCGTACCCTCACCTGGACCCTAAACCGTCCCCGTCCCCTAACCCTAACCCTAGCCCGAACCGTAAACCTAATCCTTCCCCTAAGCCTGACCCTCACCCGTCCCCTATCCTAACCCGTACGCTAACACTAACCCGCGCCCTCACACGCACGCTCCCCCTAAAGCGTTGCCGTACCCTCACCTGGACCCTAAACCGTCCCCGTCCCCTAACCCTAACCCTAGCCCGAACCCTAACCCTAACCCTTCCCCGAAGCCTGACACTCACCCGTCCCCTAATCCTAACCCGTACGCTAACACTAACCCGCGCCCTCACACGCACGGTCCCCCTAAAGCGTTGCCGTACCCTCACCTAGACCCTAAACCGTCCCCGTCCCCTAACCCTAACCCTAGCCCCAACCACAACCCTAACCCTTCCCCGAAGCCTGACCCTCACCTGTCCCCTAATCCTAACCCGTACGCTAACACTAACCTGCGCCCTCACACGCACGCTCCCCCTAAAGCGTTGCCGTACCCTCACCTGGACCCTAAACCGTCCCCGTCCCCTAACCCTAACCCTAGCCCGAACCCTAACCCTAACCCTTCCCCGAGGCCTGACCCTCACCCGTCCCCTAATCCTAACCCGCACGCTAACACTAACCTGCGCCCTCACACGCACGCTCCCCCTAAAGCGTTGCCGTACCCTCACCTGGACCCTAAACCGTCCCCGTCCCCTAACCCTAACCCTAGCCCGAACCCTAACCCTAACCCTTCCCCGAAGCCTGACCCTCACCCGTCCCCTAATCCTAACCCGTACGCTAACACTAACCCGCGCCCTCACACGCACGCTCCCCCCAAAGCGTTGCCGTACCCTCACCTGGACCCTAAACCGTCCCCGTCCCCTAACCCTAACCCTAGCCCGAACCCTAACCCTAACCCTTCCCCGAAGCCTGACCCTCACCCGTCCCGTAATCCTAACCCGTACGCTAACACTAACGCGCGCCCTCACACGCACGCTCCCCCTAAAGCGTTGCCGTACCCTCACCTGAACCCTAAACAGTCCCCGTGCCCTAACCCTAACCCTAGCCCGAACCCTAACCCTAACCCTTCCCCGAAGCCTGACGCTCACCCGTCCCCTAATCCTAACCCGTACGCTAACACTAACCCACGCCCTCACACGCACGCTCCCCCTAAAGCGTTGCCGTACCCTCACCTGGACCCTAAACCGTCCCCGTCCCCTAACCCTAACCCTAGCCCGAACCGTAAACCTAATTCTTCGCCTAAGCCTGACCCTCACCCGTCCCCTAATCCTAACCCGTACGCTAACACTAACCCGCGCCCTCACACGCACGCTCCCCCTAAAGCGTTGCCGTACCCTCACCTGGACCCTAAACCGTCCCCGTCCGCTAACCCTAACCCTAGCCCGAACCCTAACCCTAACCCTTCCCCGAAGCCTGACACTCACCCGTCCCCTAATCCTAACCCGTACGCTAACACTAACCCGCGCCCTCACACGCACGGTCCCCCTAAAGCGTTGCCGTACCCTCACCTAGACCCTAAACCGTCCCCGTCCCCTAACCCTAACCCTAGCCCCAACCCTAACCCTAACCCTTCCCCGAAGCCTGACCCTCACCTGTCCCCTAATCCTAACCCGTACGCTAACACTAACCTGCGCCCTCACACGCACGCTCCCCCTAAAGCGTTGCTGTACCCTCACCTGGACCCTAAACTGTCCCCGTCCCCTAACCCTAACCCTAGCCCGAACCCTAACCCTAAACCTTCCCCGAGGCCTGACCCTCACCCGTCCCCTAATCCTAACCCGCACGCTAACACTAACCTGCGCCCTCACACGCACGCTCCCCCTAAAGCGTTGCCGTACCCTCACCTGGACCCTAAACCGTCCCCGTCCCCTAACCCTAACCCTAGCCCGAACCCTAACCCTAACCCTTCCCCGAAGCCTGACGCTCACCCGTCCCCTAATCCTAACCCGTACGCTAACACTAATGTGCGCCCTCACACGCACACTCCCCCTAAAGCGTTGCCGTACCCTCACCTGGACCCTAAACCGTCCCCGTCCCCTAACCCTAACCCTAGCCCGAACCCTAACCCTAACCCTTCCCCGAAGCCTGACCCTCAACCGTCCCCTAATCCTAACCCGTATGCTAACACTAACCCGCGCCCTCACACGCACGCTCCCCCTAAAGCGTTGCCGTACCCTCACCTGGACCCTAAACCGTCCCCGTCCCCTAACCCTAAACCTAGCCCGAACCCTAACCCTAACCCTTCCCCGAAGCCTGACCCTCACCCGTCCCCTAATCCTAACCCGCACGCTAACACTAACCCGCGCCCTCACACGCACGCTTCCCCTAAAGCGTTGCCGTACCCTCACCTGGACCCTAAACCGTCCCCGTCCCCTAACCCTAACCCTAGCCCGAACCCTAACCCTAACCCTTCCCCGAAGCCTGACCCTCAACCGTCCCCTAATCCTAACCCGTATGCTAACACTAACCCGCGCCCTCACACGCACGCTCCCCCTAAAGCGTTGCCGTACCCTCACCTGGACCCTAAACCGTCCCCGTCCCCTAACCCTAAACCTAGCCCGAACCCTAACCCTAACCCTTCCCCGAAGCCTGACCCTCACCCGTCCCCTAATCCTAACCCGCACGCTAACACTAACCCGCGCCCTCACACGCACGCTCCCCCTAAAGCGTTGCCGTACCCTCACCTGGACCCTAAACCGTCCCCGTCCCCTAACCCTAACCCTAGCCCGAAACCTAACCCTAATCCTTCCCCGAAGCCTGACCCTCACCCGTCCCCTATTCCTAACCCGTACGCTAACACTAACCCGCGCCCTCACACGCACGCTCACCCTACAGCGTTGCCATACCCTCACCTGGACCCTAAACCGTCCCCGTCCCCTAACCCTAACCCTAGTCCGAACCCTAACCCTAACCCTTCCCCGAAGCCTGACCCTCAACCGTCCCCTAATCCTAACCCGTACGCTAACACTAACCTGCGCCCTCACACGCACGCTCCCCCTAAAGCGTTGCCATACCCTCACCTGGACCCTAAACCGTCCCCGTCCCCTAACCCTAACCCTAGCCCGAACCCTAACCCTAACCCTTCCCCGAAGCCTGACCCTCACCCGTCCCCTAATCCTAACCCGTACGCTAACACTAACCCGTGCCCTCACACGCACGCTCCCCCTAAAGCGTTGCCGTACCCTCACCTGGACCCTAAACCGTCCCCTAAACCTAACCCTAACCCTAGCCCGAACCCTAACCCTAACCCTTCCCCGAAGCCTGACCCTCACCCGTCACCTAATCCTAACCCGTACGCTAACACTAACCCGCGCCCTCACACGCACGCTCCCCGTAAAGCGTTGCCGTACCCTCACCTGGACCCTAAACCGTCCCCGTCCCCTAACCCTAACCCTAGCCCGAACCCTAACCCTAACCCTTCCCCGAAGCCTGACCCTCTCCCGTCCCCTAATCCTAACCCGTACGCTAACACTAATGCGCGCCCTCACACGCACGCTCCCCCTAAAGCGTTGCCGTACCCTCACCTGGACCCTAAACCGTCCCCGTCCCCTAACCCTAACCCTAGCCCGAACCCTAACCCTAACCCTTCCCCGAAGCCTGACCCTCAACCGTCCCCTAATCCTAACCCGTACGCTAACACTAACCCGCGCCCTCACACGCACGCTCCCCCTAAAGCGTTGCCGTACCCTCACCTGGACCCTAAACCGTCCCCGTCCCCTAACCCTAACCCTAGCCCGAACCCTAACCCTAACCCTTCCCCGAAGCCTGACCCTCACCCGTCCCCTAATCCTAACCCGTACGCTAACACTAACCCGCGCCCTCACATGCACGCTCCCCCTAAAGCGTTGCCGTACCCTCACCTGGACCCTAAACCGTCCCCGTCCCCTAACCCTAACCCTAGCCCGAACCCTAACCCTAACCCTTCCCCGAAGCCTGAGACTCACCCGTCCCCTAATCATAACCCGTACGCTAACACTAACCCGCGCCCTCACACGCACGCTCCCCCTAAAGCGTTGCCGTACCCTCACCTGGACCCTAAACCGTCCCCATCCCCTAACCCTAACCCTAGCCCGAACCCTAACCCTAACCCTTCCCCGAAGCCTGACCCTCACCCGTCCCCTAATCCTAACCCGTACGCTAACACTAACCCGCGCCCTCACACGCACGCTCCCCCTAAAGCGTTGCCGTACCCTCACCTGGACCCTAAACCGTCTCCGTCCCCTAACCCTAACCCTAGCCCGAACCCTAACCCTAACCCTTCCCCGAAGCCTGACCCTCACCCGTCCCCTAATCCTAACCCGTACGCTAACACTAACCCGCACCCTCACACGCACGCTCCCCCTAAAGCGTTGCCATACCCTCACCTGGACCCTAAACCGTCCCCGTCCCCTAACCCTAACCCTAGCCCGAACCCAACCCTAACCCTTCCCCGAAGCCTGACGCTCACCCGTCCCCTAATCCTAACCCGTACGCTAACACTAATGCGCGCCCTCACACGCACGCTCCCCCTAAAGCGTTGCCGTACCCTCACCTGGACCCTAAACCGTCCCCGTCCCCTAACCCTAACCCTAGCCCGAACCCTAACCCTAACCCTTCCCCGAAGCCTGACCCTCAACCGTCCCCTAATCCTAACCCGTACGCTAACACTAACCCGCGCCCTCACACGCACGCTCCCCCTAAAGCGTTGCCGTACCCTCACCTGGACCCTAAACCGTCCCCGTCCCCTAACCCTAACCCTAGCCCGAACCCTAACCCTAAACCTTCCCCGAAGCCTGACCCTCACCCGTCCCCTAATCCTAACCCGCACGCTAACACTAACCCGCGCCCTCACACGCACGCTTCCCCTAAAGCGTTGCCGTACCCTCACCTGGACCCTAAACCGTCCCCGTCCCCTAACCCTAACCCTAGCCCGAACCCTAACCCTAACCCTTCCCCGAAGCCTGACCCTCACCCGTCCCCTAATCCTAACCCGCACGCTAACACTAACCCGCGCCCTCACACGCACGCTCCCCCTAAAGCGTTGCCATACCCTCACCTGGACCCTAAACCGTCCCCGTCCCCTAACCCTAACCCTAGCCCGAAACCTAACCCTAATCCTTCCCCGAAGCCTGACCCTCACCCGTCCCCTATTCCTAACCCGTACGCTAACACTAACCCGCGCCCTCACACGCACGCTCACCCTACAGCGTTGCCATACCCTCACCTGGACCCTAAACCGTCCCCATCCCCTAACCCTAACCCTAGCCCGAACCCTAACCCTAACCCTTCCCCGAAGCCTGACCCTCACCCGTCCCCTAATCCTAACCCGTACGCTAACACTAAACTGCGCCCTCACACGCACGCTCCCCCTAAAGCGTTGCCATACCCTCACCTGGACCCTAAACTGTCCCCGTCCCCTAACCCTAACCCTAGCCCGAACCCTAACCCTAACCCTTCCCCGAAGCCTGACCCTCACCCGTCCCCTAATCCTAACCCGTACGCTAACACTAATCCACGCCCTCACACGCACGCTCCCCCTAAAGCGTTGCCGTACCCTCACCTGGACCCTAAACCGTCCCCATCCCCTAACCCTAACCCTAGCCCGAACCCTAACCCTAACCCTTCCCCGAAGCCTGACCCTCACCCGTCCCCTAATCCTAACCCGTACGCTAACACTAACCCGCGCCCTCACACGCACGCTCCCCCTAAAGCGTTGCCGTACCCTCACCTGGACCCTAAACCGTCCCCGTCCCCTAACCCTAACCCTAGCTCGAACCCTAACCCTAACCCTTCCCCGAAGCCTGACCCTCAACCGTCCCTTAATCCTAACCCGTACGCTAACACTAACCCGCGCCCTCACACGCACGCTCCCCCTAAAGCGTTGCCGTACCCTCACCTGGACCCTAAACCGTCCCCTAAACCTAACCCTAACCCTAGCCCGAACCCTAACCCTAACCCTTCCCCGAAGCCTGACCCTCACCCGTCCCCTAATCCTAACCCGTACGCTAACACTAACCCGCGCCCTCACACGCACGCTCCCCCTAAAGCGTTGCCGTACCCTCACCTGGACCCTAAACCGTCCCCGTCCCCTAACCCTAACCCTAGCCCGAACCCTAACCCTAACCCTTCCCCGAAGCCTGACCCTCACCCGTCCCCTAATCCTAACCCGTACGCTAACACTAATGCGCGCCCTCACACGCACGCTCCCCCTAAAGCGTTGCCGTACCCTCACCTGGACCCTAAACCGTCCCCGTCCCCTAACCCTAACCCTAGCCCGAACCCTAACCCTAACCCTTCCCCGAAGCCTGACCCTCAACCGTCCCCTAATCCTAACCCGTACGCTAACACTAACCCGCGCCCTCACACGCACGCTCCCCCTAAAGCGTTCCCGTACCCTCACCTGGACCCTAAACCGTCCCCGTCCCCTAACCCTAACCCTAGCCCGAACCCTAACCCTAACCCTTCCCCGAAGCCTGACCCTCACCCGTCCCCTAATCCTAACCCGTACGCTAACACTAATGCGCGCCCTCACACGCACGCTCCCCCTAAAGCGTTGCCGTACCCTCACCTGGACCCTAAACCGTCCCCGTCCCCTAACCCTAACCCTAGCCCGAACCCTAACCCTAACCCTTCCCCGAAGCCTGACCCTCAACCGTCCCCTAATCCTAACCCGTACGCTAACACTAACCCGCGCCCTCACACGCACGCTCCCCCTAAAGCGTTCCCGTACCCTCACCTGGACCCTAAACCGTCCCCGTCCCCTAACCCTAACCCTAGCCCGAACCCTAACCCTAACCCTTCCCCGAAGCCTGACCCTCACCCGTCCCCTAATCCTAACCCGTACGCTAACACTAACCCGCGCCCTCACACGCATGCTCCCCCTAAAGCGTTGCCGTACCCTCACCTGGACCCTAAACCGTCCCTGTCCCCTAACCCTAACCCTAGCCCGAACCCTAACCCTAACCCTTCCCCGAAGCCTGACCCTCAACCGTCCCCGAATCCTAACCCGTACGGTAACCCTAACGCGCGCCCTCACACGCACGCTCACCCTAAAGCGTTGCCGTACCCTCACCTGGACCCTAAACCGTCCCCGTCCCCTAACCCTAACCCTAGCCCGAACCCTAACCCTAACCCTTCCCCGAAGCCTGACCCTCACCCGTCCCCTAATCCTAACCCGTACGCTAACACTAACCCGCGCCCTCACATGCACGCTCCCCCTAAAGCGTTGCCGTACCCTCACCTAGACCCTAAACCGTCCCCGTCCCCTAA
This sequence comes from Delphinus delphis, assembly GCF_949987515.2. NCBI lineage: Eukaryota > Metazoa > Chordata > Mammalia > Artiodactyla > Delphinidae > Delphinus > Delphinus delphis. The sequence goes on along the minus strand of NW_027192945.1, from coordinate 34,114 downwards.
CCCTAACCCTAGCCCGAACCCTAACCCTAACACTTCCCCGAAGCCTGACCCTCACCCGTCCCCTAATCCTAACCCGTACGCTAACACTAACCTGCGCCCTCACACGAATGCTCCCCCTAAAGCGTTGCCGTACCCTCACCTGGACCCTAAACCGTCCCCGTCCCCTAACCCTAACCCTAGCCCGAACCCTAACCCTAACCCTTCCCCGAAGCCTGACCCTCACCCGTCCCCTAATCCTAACCCGTACGCTAACACTAACCCGCGCCCTCACACGCACGCTCCCCCTAAAGCGTTGCCGTACCCTCACCTGGACCCTAAACCGTCCCCGTCCCCTAACCCTAACCCTAGCCCGAACCCTAACCCTAACCCTTCCCCGAAGCCTGACCCTCACCCGTCCCCTAATCCTAACCCGTACGCTAACACGAACCCGCGCCCTCACACGCACGCTCCCCCTAAAGCGTTGCCGTACCCTCACCTGGACCCTAAACCGTCCCCTAAACCTAACCCTAACCCTAGCCCGAACCCTAACCCTAACCCTTCCCCGAAGCCTGACCCTCACCCGTCCCCTAATCCTAACCCGTACGCTAACACTAACCCGCGCCCTCACACGCACGCTCCCCCTAAAGCGTTGCCGTACCCTCACCTGGACCCTAAACCGTCCCCGTCCCCTAACCCTAACCCTAGCCCGAACCCTAACCCTAACCCTTCCCCGAAGCCTGACCCTCACCCGTCCCCTAATCCTAACCCGTACGCTAACACTAATGCGCGCCCTCACACGCACGCTCCCCCTAAAGCGTTGCCGTACCCTCACCTGGACCCTAAACCGTCCCCGTCCCCTAACCCTAACCCTAGCCCGAACCCTAACCCTAACCCTTCCCCGAAGCCTGACCCTCAACCGTCCCCTAATCCTAACCCGTACGCTAACACTAACCCGCGCCCTCACACGCACGCTCCCCCTAAAGCGTTGCCGTACCCTCACCTGGACCCTAAACCGTCCCCGTCCCCTAACCCTAACCCTAGCCCCAACCCTAACCCTAACCCTTCCCCGAAGCCTGACCCTCACCCGTCCCCTAATCCTAACCCGTACGCTAACACTAACCCACGCCCTCACACGCACGCTCGCCCTAAAGCGTTGCCGTACCCTCACCTGGACCCTAAACCGTCCCTGTCCCCTAACCCTAACCCTAGCCCGAACCCTAACCCTAACCCTTCCCCGAAGCCTGACCCTCAACCGTCCCCGAATCCTAACCCGTACGCTAACCCTAACGCGCGCCCTCACACGCACGCTCACCCTAAAGCGTTGCCGTACCCTCACCTGGACCCTAAACCGTCCCCGTCCCCTAACCCTAACCCTAGCCCGAACCCTAACCCTAACACTTCCCCGAAGCCTGACCCTCACCCGTCCCCTAATCCTAACCCGTACGCTAACACTAACCTGCGCCCTCACACGAATGCTCCCCCTAAAGCGTTGCCGTACCCTCACCTGGACCCTAAACCGTCCCCGTCCCCTAACCCTAACCCTAGCCCGAACCCTAACCCTAACCCTTCCCCGAAGCCTGACCCTCACCCGTCCCCTAATCCTAACCCGTACGCTAACACTAACCCGCGCCCTCACACGCACGCTCCCCCTAAACCGTTGCCGTACCCTCACCTGGACCCTAAACCGTCCCCGTCCCCTAACCCTAACCCTAGCCCGAACCCTAACCCTAACCCTTCCCCGAAGCCTGACCCTCACCCGTCCCCTAATCCTAACCCGTACGCTAACACTAACCCGCGCCCTCACACGCACGCTCCCCCTAAAGCGTTGCCGTACCCTCACCTGGACCCTAAACCGTCCCCGTCCCCTAACCCTAACCCTAGCCCGAACCCTAACCCTAACCCTTCCCCGAAGCCTGACCCTCACCCGTCCCCTAATCCTAACCCGTACGCTAACACTAACCCGCGCCCTCACACGCACGCTCCCCCTAAAGCGTTGCCGTACCCTCACCTGGACCCTAAACCGTCCCCGTCCCCTAACCCTAACCCTAGCCCGAACCCTAACCCTAACCCTTCCCCGAAGCCTGACCCTCACCCGTCCCCTAATCCTAACCCGTACGCTAACACTAATGCGCGCCCTCACACGCACGCTCCCCCTAAAGCGTTGCCGTACCCTCACCTGGACCCTAAACCGTCCCCGTCCCCTAACCCTAACCCTAGCCCGAACCCTAACCCTAACCCTTCCCCGAAGCCTGACCCTCAACCGTCCCCTAATCCTAACCCGTACGCTAACACTAACCCGCGCCCTCACATGCACGCTCCCCCTAAAGCGTTGCCGTACCCTCACCTGGACCCTAAACCGTCCCCGTCCCCTAACCCTAACCCTAGCCCGAACCCTAAACCTAACCCTTCCCCGAAGCCTGACGCTCACCCGTCCCCTAATCCTAACCCGTACGCTAACACTAACCCACGCCCTCACACGCACGCTCCCCCTAAAGCGTTGCCGTACCCTCACCTGGACCCTAAACCGTCCCTGTCCCCTAACCCTAACCCTAGCCCGAACCCTAACCCTAATCCTTCCCCGAAGCCTGACCCTCAACCATCCCCTAATCCTAACCCGTACGCTAACACTAACCCGCGCCCTCACACGCACGCTCCCCCTAAAGCGTTGCCGTACCCTCACCTAGACCCTAAACCGTCCCCGTCCCCTAACCCTAACCCTAGCCCGAACCCTAACCCTAACACTTCCCCGAAGCCTGACCCTCACCCGTCCCCTAATCCTAACCCGTACGCTAACACTAACCTGCGCCCTCACACGTACGCTCCCCCTAAAGCGTTGCCGTACCCTCACCTGGACCCTAAACCGTCCCCATCCCCTAACCCTAACCCTAGCTTGAACCCTAACCCTAACCCTTCCCCGAAGCCTGACCCTCACCCGTCCCCTAATCCTAACCCGTACGCTAACACTAACCCGCGCCCTCACATGCACGCTCCCCCTAAAGCGCTGCCGTACCCTCAGCTGGACCCTAAACCGTCCCCGTCACCTAACCCTAACCATAACCCGAACCCTAACCCTAACCCTTCCCCGAAGCATGACCCTCACCCGTCCCCTAATCCTAACCCGTACGCTAACACTAACCCGCGCCCTCACACACACGCTCCCCCTAAAGCGTTGCCGTACCCTCACCTGGACCCTAAACCGTCCCCGTCCCCTAACCCTAACCCTAGCCCGAACCCTAACGCTAACCCTTCCCCGAAGCCTGACCCTCACCCGTCCCCTAATCCTAACCCGTACGCTAACACTAACCCGCGCCCTCACACGCATGCTCCCCCTAAAGCGTTGCCGTACCCTCACCTGGACCCTAAACCGTCCCGGTCCCCTAACCCTAACCCTAGCCCGAACCCTAACCCTAACCCTTCCCCGAAGCCTGACCCTCACCCGTTCCCTAATCCTAACCCGTACGCTAACACTAACCCGCACCCTCACATGCACGCTCCCCCTAAAGCGTTGCCGTACCCTCACCTGGACCCTAAACCGTCCCCATCCCCTAACCCTAACCCTAGCCCGAACCCTAACCCTAACCCTTCCCCGAAGCCTGAGCCTCACCCGTCCCCTAATCCTAACCCTTACGCTAACACTGACCCGCGCCCTCACACGCACGCTCCCCCTAAACCGTTGCCGTACCCTCACCTGGACCCTAAACCATTCCTGTCCCCTAACCCTAACCCTAGCCCGAACCCTAACCCTAAACCTTCCCCGAAGCCTGACCCTCACCCGTCCCCTAATCCTAACCCGTACGCTAACACTAACCCACGCCCTCACACGCACGCTCCCCCTAAAGCGTTGCCGTACCCTCACCTGGACCCTAAACCGTCCCTGTCCCCTAACCCTATCCCTAGCCCCAACCCTAACCCTAACCCTTCCCCGAAGCCTGACCCTCACCCGTCCCCTAATCCTAACCCGTACGCTAACACTAACCCGCGCCCTCACACGCACGCTCCCCCTAAAGCGTTGCTGTACCCTCACCTTGACCCTAAACCGTCCCCGTCCCCTAACCCTAACCCTAGCCCGAACCCTAACCCTAACCCTTCCCCGAAGCCTGACCCTCACCCGTCCCCTAATCCTAACCCGTACGCTAACACTAACCCGCGCCCTCACACGCACGCTCCCCCTAAAGCGTTGCCGTACCCTCACCTGGACCCTAAACCGTCCCCGTCCCCTAACCCTAACCCTAGCCCGAACCCTAACCCTAACCCTTCCCCGAAGCCTGACCCTCACCCGTCCCCTAATCCTAACCCGTACGCTAACACTAACCCGCGCACTCACACGCACGCTCCCCCTAAAGCGTTGCCGTACCCTCACCTGGACCCTAAACCGTCCCCGTCCCCTAACCCTAACCCTAGCCCGAACCCTAACCCTAACCCTTCCCCGAAGGCTGACCCTCACCCGTCCCCTAATCCTAACCCGTACGCTAACACTAACCCGCGCCCTCACACGCACGCTCCCCCGAAAGCGTTGCCGTACCCTCACCTGGACCTTAAACCGTCCCCGTCCCCTAACCCTAACCCTAGCCCGAACCCTAACCGTAAACCTTCCCCGAAACCTGACCTTCACCCGTCCCCTAATCCTAACCCGTACGCTAACACTAACCCGCGCCCTCACACGCACGCTCCCCCTAAAGCGTTGCCGTACCCTCACCTGGACCCTAAACCGTCCCCGTCCCCTAACCCTAACCCTAGCCCGAACCCTAACCCTTCCCCGAAGCCTGACCCTCACCCGTCCCCTAATCCTAACCCGTACGCTAACACTAACCCGCGCCCTCACACGCACGCTCCCCCTAAAGCGTTGCCGTACCCTCACCTGGACCCTAAACCGTCCCCGTCCCCTAACCCTAACCCTAGCCCGAACCCTAACCCTAACCCTTCCCCGAAGCCTGACCCTCACCCGTCCCCTAATCCTAACCCGTACGCTAACACTAACCCGCGCCCTCACACGCACGCTCCCCCTAAAGCATTGCCGTACCCTCACCTGGACCCTAAACCGTCCCCGTGCCCTAACCCTAACCCTAGCCCGAACCCTAACCCTAACCCTTCCCCGAAGCCTGACCCTCACCCGTCCCCTAATCCTAACCCGTACGCTAACAGTAACCCGCGCCCTCACACGCACGCTCCCCCTAAAGCGTTGCCATGCCCTCACCTGGACCCTAAACCGTCCCTGTCCCCTAACCCTAACCCTAGCCCGAACCCTAACCCTAACCCTTCCCCGAAGCCTGACCCTCACCCGTCCCCTAATCCTAACCCGTACGCTAACACTAACCCGCGCCCTCACACGCACGCTCCCCCTAAAGCGTTGCCGTACCCTCACCTGGACCCTAAACCGTCCCCGTCCCCTAACCCTAACCCTAGCCCGAACCCTAACCCTTCCCCGAAGCCTGACCCTCACCCGTCCCCTAATCCTAACCCGTACGCAAACACTAACCCGCGCCCTCACACGCACGCTCCCCCTAAAGCGTTGCCGTACCCTCACCTGGACCCTAAACCGTCCCCGTCCCCTAACCCTAACCCTAGCCCGAACCCTAACCCTAACCCTTCCCCGAAGCCTGATCCTCACCCGTCCCCTAATCCTAACCCGTACGCTAACACTAACCCGCGCCCTCACACGCACGCTCCCCCTAAAGCGTTGCCGTACCCTCACCTGGACCCTAAACCGGCCCCGTCCCCTAACCCTAACCCTAGCCCGATCCCTAACCCTAACTCTTCCCTGAAGCCTGACCCTCACCCGTCCCCTAATCCTAACCCGTACGCTAACACTAACCCGCGCCCTCACACGCACGCTCCCCCTAAAGCATTGCCGTACCCTCACCTGGACCCTAAACCGTCCCCGTCCCCAAACCCTAACCTTAGACCGAACCCTAACCCTAACCCTTCCCCGAAGCCTGACCCTCACCCGTCCACTAATCCTAACCCGTACGCTAACACTAACCCGCGCCCTCACACCCACGCTCCCCCTAAAGCGTTGCCGTACCCTCACCTGGACCCTAAACCGTCCCCGTCCCCTAACCCTAACCCTAGCCCGAACCCTAACCCTAACCCTTCCCCGAAGCCTGACCCTCACCCGTCCCCTAATCCTAACCCGTACGCTAACACTAACCCGCGCCCTCACACGCACGCTCGCCCTAAAGCGTTGCCGTACCCTCACCTGGACCCTAAACCGTCCCCGTCCCCTAACCCTAACCCTAGACCGAACCCTAACCCTAACCCTTCCCCGAAGCCTGACCCTCACCCGTCCCCTAATCCTAACCCGTACGCTAACACTAACCCGCGCCCTCACACGCACGCTCCCCCTAAAGCGTTGCCATACCCTCACCTGGACCCTAAACCGTCCCCGTCCCCTAACCCTAACCCTAGCCCGAACCCTAACCCTAACCCTTCCCCGAAGCCTGACCCTCACCCGTCCCCTAATCCTAACCCGTACGCTAACACTAACCCGCGCCCTCACACGCACGCTCCCCCTAAAGCGTTGCCGTACCCTCACCTGGACCCTAAACCGTACCCGTCCCCTAACCCTAACCCTAGCCCGATCCCTAACCCTAACTCTTCCCTGAAGCCTGACCCTCACCCGTCCCGTAATCCTAACCCGTATGCTAACACTAACCCGCGCCCTCACACGCACGCTCCCCCTAAAGCATTGCCGTACCCTCACCTGGACCCTAAACCGTCCCCGTCCCCTAACCCTAACCCTAGACCAAACCCTAACCCTAACCCTTCCCCGAAGCCTGACCCTCACCCGTCCACTAATCCTAACCCGTACGCTAACACTAACCCGCGCCCTCACACCCACGCTCCCCCTAAAGCGTTGCCGTACCCTCACCTGGACCCTAAACCGTCCCCGTCCCCTAACCCTAACCCTAGCCCGAACCCTAACCCTAACCCTTCCCCGAAGCCTGACCCTCACCCGTCACCTAATCCTAACCCGTACGCTAACACTAACCCGCGCCCTCACACGCACGCTCCCCCTAAAGCGTTGCCGTACCCTCACCTGGACCCTAAACCGTCCCCGTCCCCTAACCCTAACCCTAGACCGAACCCTAACCCTAACCCTTCCCCGAAGCCTGAGCCTCACCCGTCCCCTAATCCTAACCCGTACGCTAACACTAACCCGCGCCCTCACACCCACGCTCCCCCGAAAGCGTTGCCGTACCCTCACCTGGACCCTAAACCGTCCCCTAACCCTAACCCTAACCCTAGCCCGAACCCTAACCCTAACCCTTCCCCGAAGCCTGACCCTCACCCGTCCCCTAATCCTAACCCGTACGCTAACACTAACCCGCGCCCTCACACGCACGCTCCCCCTAAAGCGTTGCCGTACCCTCACCTGGACCCTAAACCGTCCCCGTCCCCTAACCCTAACCCTAGACCGAACCCTAACCCTAACCCTTCCCCGAAGCCTGACCCTCACCCGTCCCCTAATCCTAACCCGTACGCTAACACTAACCCGCGCCCTCACACGCACGCTCCCCCTAAAGCGTTGCCGTACCCTCACCTGGACCCTAAACCGTCCCCTAACCCTAACCCTAACCCTAGCCCGAACCCTAACCCTAATCCTTCCCCGAAGCCTGACCCTCATCCGTCCCCTAATCCTAACCCGTACGCTAACACTAACCCACGCCCTCACACGCACGCTCCCCCTAAAGCGTTGCCGTACCCTCACCTGGACCCTAAACCGTCCCCGTCCCCTAACCCTAACCCTAGCCCGAACCCTAACCCTAACCCTTCCCCGAAGCCTGACCCTCACCCGTCCCCGAATCCTAACCCGTACGCTAACACTAACCCGTGCCCTCACACGCACGCTCCCCCTAAACCGTTGCCGTACCCTCACCTGGACCCTAAACCGTCCCCGTCCCCTAACCCTAACCCTAGCCCGAACCCTAACCCTAACCCTTCCCCGAAGCCTGACCCTCACCCGTCCCCTAATCCTAACCCGTACGCTCACACTAACCCGCGCCCTCACACGCACGCTCCCCCTAAAGCGTTGCCATACCCTCACCTGGACCCTAAACCGTCCCCGTCCCCTAACCCTAACCCTAGCCCGAACCCTAACCCTAACACTTCCCCGAAGCCAGACCCTCACCCATCCCCTAATCCTAACCCGTACGCTAACACTAACCCGCGCCCTCACACGCACGCTCCCCCTAAAGCGTTGCCGTACCCTCACCTGGACCCTAAACCGTCCCCGTCCCCTAACCCTAACCCTAGTCCGAACCCTAACCATAACTCTTTCCTGAAGCCTGACCCTCACCCGTCCCCTAATCCTAACCCGTACGCTAACACTAACCCACGCCCTCACACGCACGCTCCCCCTATAGCATTGCCGTACCCTCACCTGGACCCAATACGTCCCCGTCCCCTAACCCTAACCGTCGCCCGAACCCTAACCCTAACCCTTCCCCGAAGCTTGACCCTCACCCGTCCCCTAATCCTAACCCGTACGCTAACACTAACCCGCGCCCTCACACCCACGCTACCCCTAAAGCGTTGCCGTACCCTCACCTGGACCCTAAACCGTCCCCGTCCCCTAACCCTAACCCTAGCCCGAACCCTAACCTTAACACTTCCCCGAAGCCTGACCCTCACCCGTCCCCTAATCCTAACCCGTACGCTAACACTAACCCGCCCCCTCACACGCACGCTCCCCCTAAAGCGTTGCCGTACCCTCACCTTGACCCTAAACCGTCACCGTCCCCTAACCCTAGCCCGAACCCTAACCCTAACCCTTCCCCGAAGCCTGACCCTCACCCGTCCCCTAATCCTAACCCGTACGCTAACACTAACCCACGCCCTCACACGCACGCTCCCCCTAAAGCGTTGCCGTACCCTCACCTGGACCCTAAACCGTCCCCGTCCCCTAACCCTAACCCTAGCCCGAACCCTAACCCTAACCCTTCCCCGAAGCCTGACCCTCACCCGTCCCCTAATCCTAACCCGTACGCTAACACTAACCCACGCCCTCACACGCACGCTCCCCCTAAAGCGTTGCCGTACCCTCACCTGGACCCTAAACCGTCCCCGTCCCCTAACCCTAACCCTAGCCCGAACCCTAACCCTAACCCTTCCCCGAAGCCTGACCCTCACCCGTCCCCTAATCCTAACCCGTACGCTAACACTAACCCAAGCCCTCACACGCACGCTCCCCCTAAACTGTTGCCGTACCCTCACCTGGACCCTAAACCGTCCCCGTCCCCTAACCCTAACCCTAGCCCGAACCCTAACCCTAACCCGTCCCCGAAGCCTGACCCTCACCCGTCCCCTAATCCTAACCCGTACGCTAACACTAACCCGCGCCCTCACACGCACGCTCCCCCTAAAGCGTTGCCGTACCCTCACCTGGACCCTAAACCGTCCCCGTCCCCTAACCCTAACCCTAGCCCGAACCCTAACCCTAACCCTTCCCCGAAGCCTGACCCTCACCCGTCCCCTAATCCTAACCCGTACGCTAACACTAACCCGCGCCCTCACACGCACGCTCCCCCTAAACCGTTGCCGTACCCTCACCTGGACCCTAAACCGTCCCCGTCCCCTAACCCTAACCCTAGCCCGAACCCTAACCCTAACCCTTCCCCGAAGCCTGACCCTCACCCGTCCCCTAATCCTAACCCGTACGCTAACACTAACCCGCGCCCTCACACGCACGCTCCCCCTAAAGCGTTGCCGTACCCTCACCTGGACCCTAAACCGTCCCCGTCCCCTAACCCTAACCCTAGCCCGAACCCTAACCCTAACCCTTCCCCGAAGCCTGACCCTCACCCGTCCCCTAATCCTAACCCGTACGCTAACACTAACCCGCGCCCTCACACGCACGCTCCCCCTAAAGCGTTGCCGTACCCTCACCTGGACCCTAAACCGTCCCCTAACCCTAACCCTAACCCTAGCCCGAACCCTAACCCTAACCCTTCCCCGAAGCCTGACCCTCACCCGTCCCCTAATCCTAACCCGTACGCTAACACTAACCCACGCCCTCACACACACGCTCCCCCTAAAGCGTTGCCGTACCCTCACCTGGACCCTAAACCGTCCCCGTCCCCTAACCCTAACCCTAGCCCGAACCCTAACCCTAACCCTTCCCCGAAGCCTGACCCTCACCCGTCCCCGAATCCTAACCCGTACGCTAACACTAACCCGTGCCCTCACACGCACGCTCCCCCTAAACCGTTGCCGTACCCTCACCTGGACCCTAAACCGTCCCCGTCCCCTAACCCTAACCCTAGCCCGAACCCTAACCCTAACCCTTCCCCGAAGCCTGACCCTCACCCGTCCCCTAATCCTAACCCGTACGCTCACACTAACCCGCGCCCTCACACGCACGCTCCCCCTAAAGCGTTGCCATACCCTCACCTGGACCCTAAACCGTCCCCGTCCCCTAACCCTAACCCTAGCCCGAACCCTAACCCTAACACTTCCCCGAAGCCAGACCCTCACCCATCCCCTAATCCTAACCCGTACGCTAACACTAACCCGCGCCCTCACACGCACGCTCCCCCTAAAGCGTTGCCGTACCCTCACCTGGACCCTAAACCGTCCCCGTCCCCTAACCCTAACCCTAGTCCGAACCCTAACCATAACTCTTTCCTGAAGCCTGACCCTCACCCGTCCCCTAATCCTAACCCGTACGCTAACACTAACCCACGCCCTCACACGCACGCTCCCCCTATAGCATTGCCGTACCCTCACCTGGACCCAATACGTCCCCGTCCCCTAACCCTAACCGTCGCCCGAACCCTAACCCTAACCCTTCCCCGAAGCTTGACCCTCACCCGTCCCCTAATCCTAACCCGTACGCTAACACTAACCCGCGCCCTCACACCCACGCTACCCCTAAAGCGTTGCCGTACCCTCACCTGGACCCTAAACCGTCCCCGTCCCCTAACCCTAACCCTAGCCCGAACCCTAACCTTAACACTTCCCCGAAGCCTGACCCTCACCCGTCCCCTAATCCTAACCCGTACGCTAACACTAACCCGCCCCCTCACACGCACGCTCCCCCTAAAGCGTTGCCGTACCCTCACCTTGACCCTAAACCGTCACCGTCCCCTAACCCTAGCCCGAACCCTAACCCTAACCCTTCCCCGAAGCCTGACCCTCACCCGTCCCCTAATCCTAACCCGTACGCTAACACTAACCCACGCCCTCACACGCACGCTCCCCCTAAAGCGTTGCCGTACCCTCACCTGGACCCTAAACCGTCCCCGTCCCCTAACCCTAACCCTAGCCCGAACCCTAACCCTAACCCTTCCCCGAAGCCTGACCCTCACCCGTCCCCTAATCCTAACCCGTACGCTAACACTAACCCACGCCCTCACACGCACGCTCCCCCTAAAGCGTTGCCGTACCCTCACCTGGACCCTAAACCGTCCCCGTCCCCTAACCCTAACCCTAGCCCGAACCCTAACCCTAACCCTTCCCCGAAGCCTGACCCTCACCCGTCCCCTAATCCTAACCCGTACGCTAACACTAACCCAAGCCCTCACACGCACGCTCCCCCTAAACTGTTGCCGTACCCTCACCTGGACCCTAAACCGTCCCCGTCCCCTAACCCTAACCCTAGCCCGAACCCTAACCCTAACCCGTCCCCGAAGCCTGACCCTCACCCGTCCCCTAATCCTAACCCGTACGCTAACACTAACCCGCGCCCTCACACGCACGCTCCCCCTAAAGCGTTGCCGTACCCTCACCTGGACCCTAAACCGTCCCCGTCCCCTAACCCTAACCCTAGCCCGAACCCTAACCCTAACCCTTCCCCGAAGCCTGACCCTCACCCGTCCCCTAATCCTAACCCGTACGCTAACACTAACCCGCGCCCTCACACGCACGCTCCCCCTAAACCGTTGCCGTACCCTCACCTGGACCCTAAACCGTCCCCGTCCCCTAACCCTAACCCTAGCCCGAACCCTAACCCTAACCCTTCCCCGAAGCCTGACCCTCACCCGTCCCCTAATCCTAACCCGTACGCTAACACTAACCCGCGCCCTCACACGCACGCTCCCCCTAAAGCGTTGCCGTACCCTCACCTGGACCCTAAACCGTCCCCGTCCCCTAACCCTAACCCTAGCCCGAACCCTAACCCTAACCCTTCCCCGAAGCCTGACCCTCACCCGTCCCCTAATCCTAACCCGTACGCTAACACTAACCCGCGCCCTCACACGCACGCTCCCCCTAAAGCGTTGCCGTACCCTCACCTGGACCCTAAACCGTCCCCTAACCCTAACCCTAACCCTAGCCCGAACCCTAACCCTAACCCTTCCCCGAAGCCTGACCCTCACCCGTCCCCTAATCCTAACCCGTACGCTAACACTAACCCACGCCCTCACACACACGCTCCCCCTAAAGCGTTGCCGTACCCTCACCTGGACCCTAAACCGTCCCCATCCCCTAACCCTAACCCTAGCCCGAACCCTAACCCTAACCCTTCCCCGAAGCCTGACCCTCACCCGTCCCCTAATCCTAACCCGTACGCTAACACTAACCCGCGCCCTCACACGCACGCTCCCCCTAAAGCGTTGCCGTACCCTCACCTGGACCCTAAACCCTCCCCGTCCCCTAACCCTAACCCTAGCCCGAACCCTAACCCTAACACTTCCCCGAAGCCTGACCCTCACCCGTCCCCTAATCCTAACCCGTACGCTCACACTAACCCGCGCCCTCACACGCACGCTCCCCCTAAAGCGTTGCCATACCCTCACCTGGACCCTAAACCGTCCCCGTCCCCTAACCCTAACCCTAGCCCGAACCCTAACCCTAACACTTCCCCGAAGCCAGACCCTCACCCATCCCCTAATCCTAACCCGTACGCTAACACTAACCCGCGCCCTCACACGCACGCTCCCCCTAAAGCGTTGCCGTACCCTCACCTGGACCCTAAACCGTCCCCGTCCCCTAACCCTAACCCTAGCCCGAACCCTAACCCTAACCCTTCCCCGAAGCCTGACCCTCACCCGTCCCCTAATCCTAACCCGTACGCTAACACTAACCCGCGCCCTCACACCCACGCTCCCCCTAAAGCGTTGCCGTACCCTCACCTGGACCCTAAACCGTCCCCGTCCCCTAACCCTAACCCTAGCCCGAACCCTAACCCTAACTCTTCCCCGAAGCATAACCCTCACCCGTCCCCTAATCCTAACCCGTACGCTAACACTAACCCGCGCCCTCACACGCACGCTCCCCCTAAACCGTTGCCGTACCCTCACCTGGACCCTAAACCGTCCCCTTCCCCTAACCCTAACCCTAGCCCGAACCCTAACCCTAACCCTTCCCCGAAGCCTGACCCTCACCCGTCCCCTAATCCTAACCCGTACGTTAACACTAACCCGCGCCCTCACACCCACGCTCCCCCTAAAGCGTTGCCGTACCCTCACCTGGACCCTAAACCGTCCCCGTCCCCTAACCCTAACCCAAGCCCGAACCCTAACCCTAACCCTTCCCCGAAGCCTGACCCTCACCCGTCCCCTAATCCTAACCCGTACGCTAACACTAACCCGCGCCCTCACACGCACGCTCCCCCTAAAGCGTTACCGTACCCTCACCTGGACCCTAAACCGTCCCCGTCCCCTAACCCTAACCCTAGCCCAAACCCTAACCCTAACCCTTCCCCGAAGCCTGACCCTCACCCATCCCCTAATCCTAACCCGTACGCTAACACTAACCCGCGCCCTCACACGCACGCTCCCCCTAAAGCGTTGCCGTACCCTCACCTGGACCCTAAACCGTCCCCGTCCCCTAACCCTATCCCTAGCCCGATCCCTAACCCTAACCCTTCCCCGAAGCCTGACCCTCACCCGTCCCATAGTCCTAACCCGTACGCTAACACTAACACACGCCCTCAAACGCACGCTCCCCCTAAAGCGTTGCCGTACCCTCACCTGGACCCTAAACCGTCCCCGTCCCCTAACCCTAACCCTAGCCCGAACCCTAACCCTAACCATTCCCCGAAGCCTGACCCTCACCCGTCCACTAATCCTAACCCGTACGCTAACACTAACCCGCGCCCTCACACGCACGCTCCCCCTAAAACGTTGCCGTACCCTCACCTGGATCCTAAACCGTCCCCGTCCCCTAACCCTAACCCTAGCCCGAACCCTAACCCTAACCCTTCCCCGAAGCCTGACCCTCACCCGTCCCATAATCCTAACCCGTACGCTAACACTAACCCGCGCCCTCACACGCACGCTCCCCCTAAAGCGTTGCCGTACCCTCACCTGGACCCTAAACCGTCCCCGTCCCCTAACCCTAACCCTAGCCCGAACCCTAACCCTAACACTTCCCCGAAGCCTGACCCTCACCCGTCCCCTAATCCTAACCCGCACGCTAACACTAACCCGCGCCCTCACACGCACCCTCCCCCTAAAGCGTTGCCGTACCCTCACCTGGACCCTAAACCGTCCCCGTCCCCTAACCCTAACCCTAACCCGAACCCTAACCCTAACCCTTCCCCGAAGCCTAACCCTCACCCTTCCCCTAATCCTAACCCGTACGCTAACACTAACCCACGCCCTCACACGCACGCTCCCACTAAAGCGTTGCCGTACCCTCACCTGGACCCTAAACCGTCCCCGTCCCCTAACCCTAACCCTAGCCCGAACCCTAACCCTAATCCTTCCCCGAAGCCTGACCCTCACCCGTCCCCTAATCCTAACCCGTACGCTAACACTAACCCGCGCCCTCACACGCAAGCTCACCCTACAGCGTTGCCATACCCTCACCTGGACCCTAAACCGTCCCCGTCCCCTAACCCTAACCCTAGCCCGAACCCTAACCCTAACCCTTCCCCGAAGCCTGACCCTCACCCGTCCCCTAATCCTAACCCGTACGCTAACACTAACCTGCGCCCTCACACGCACGCTCCCCCTAAAGCGTTGCCGTACCCTCACCTGGACCCTAAACCGTCCCCGTCCCCTAACCCTAACCCTAGCCCGAACCCTAACCCTAACCTTTCACCGAAGCCTGACCCTCACCCGTCCCCTAATCCTACCCCGTACGTTAACACTAACCCGCGCCCTCACACGCACGCTCCCCCTAAAGCGTTGCCGTACCCTCACCTGGACCCTAAACCGTCCCCGTCCCCTAACCGTAACCCTAGCCCGAACCCTAACCCTAACCCTTCCCCGAAGCCTGACCCTCACCCGTCCCCTAATCCTAACCCGTACGCTAACACTAACCCGCACCCTCACACGCACGCTCCCCCTAAAGCGTTGCCGTACCCTCACCTGGACCCTAAACCGTCCCCGTCCCCTAACCCTAACCCTAGCCCGAACCCTAACCCTAACCCTTCCCCGAAGCCTGACCCTCACCCGTCCCCTAATCCTAACCCGTACGCTAACACTAACGCGCGCCCTCACACGCACGCTCCTCATAAAGCGTTGCCGTACCCTCACCTGGACCCTAAACCGTCCCCGTCCCCTAACCCTAACCCTAGCCCGAACCCTAACCCTAACACTTCCCCGAAGCCTGACGCTCACCCGTCCCCTAATCCTAACCCGTACGCTAACACTAACACACGCCCTCACACGCACGCTCCCCCTAAAGCGTTGCCGTACCCTCACCTGGACCCTAAACCGTCCCCGTCCCCTAACCCTAACCCTAGCCCGAACCCTAACCCTAATCCTTCCCCTAAGCCTGACCCTCACCCGTCCCCTAATCCTAACC
The DNA here is from genome assembly GCF_949987515.2 of Delphinus delphis. Lineage (NCBI taxonomy): Eukaryota > Metazoa > Chordata > Mammalia > Artiodactyla > Delphinidae > Delphinus > Delphinus delphis. The sequence continues at coordinate 18,442 of NW_027192945.1, read as the reverse complement.
CGTACGCTAACACTAACCCGCACCCTCACACGCACGCTCACCCTAAAGCGTTGCCGTACCCTCACCTGGACCCTAAACCGTCCGCGTCCCCTAACCCTAACCCTAGCCCGAACCCTAACCCTAACCCTTCCCCGAAGCCTGACACTCAGCCGTCCCCTAATCCTAACCCGTACGCTAACACTAACCCGCGCCCTCACACGCACGGTCCCCCTAAAGCGTTGCCGTACCCTCACCTAGACCCTAAACCGTCCCCGTCCCCTAACCCTAACCCTAGCCCCAACCCTAACCCTAACCCTTCCCCGAAGCCTGACCCTCACCCGTCCCCTAATCCTAACCCGTACGCTAACACTAACCCGCGCCCTCACACGCACGCTCCCCCTAAAGCGTTGCCGTACCCTTACCTGGACCCTAAACCGTCCCCGTCCCCTAACCCTAACCCTAGCCCGATCCCTAACCCTAACCCTTCCCCGAAGCCTGACCCTCACCAGTCCCATAATCCTAACCCGTACGCTAACACTAACACACGCCCTCACACGCACGCTCCCCCTAAAGCGTTGCCGTACCCTCACCTGGACCCTAAACCGTCCCCGTCCCCTAACCCTAACCCTAGCCCGAACCCTAACCCTAACCCTTCCCCGAAGCCTGACCCTCACCCGTCCCCTAATCCTAACCCGTACGCTAACACTAACCCGCGCCCTCACACGCACGCTCCCCCTAAAGCGTTGCCGTACCCTCACCTGGATCCTAAACCGTCCCCGTCCCCTAACCCTAACCCTAGCCCGAACCCTAACCCTAACCCTTCCCCGAAGCCTGACCCTCACCCGTCCCCTAATCCTAACCCGTACGCTAACACTAACCCGCGCCCTCACACGCACGCTCCCCCTAAAGCGTTGCCGTACCCTCACCTGGACCCTAAACCGTCCCCGTCCCCTAACCCTAACCCTAGCCCGAACCCTAACCCTAACCCTTCCCCGAAGCCTGACCCTCACCCGTCCCCTAATCCTAACCCGCACGCTAACACTAACCCGCGCCCTCACACGCACGCTCCCCCTAAAGCGTTGCTGTACCCTCACCTGGACCCTAAACCGTCCCCGTCCCCTAACCCTAACCCTAGCCGGAACCCTAACCCTAACACTTCCCTGAAGCCTGACCCTCACCCGTCCCCTAATCCTAACCCGTACGCTAACACTAACCCACGCCCTCACACGCACGCTCCCCCTAAAGCGTTGCCGTACCCTCACCTAGACCCTAAACCGTCCCCGTCCCCTAACCCTAACCCTAGCCCGAACCCTAACCCTAACCCTTCCCCGAAGCCTGACCCTCACCCGTCCCCTAATCCTAACCCGTACGCTAACACTAACGCGCGCCCTCACACGCACGCTCCCCCTAAAGCGTTGCCGTACCCTCACCTGGACCCTAAACCGTCCCCGTCCCCTAACCCTAACCCTAGCCCGAACCCTAACCCTAACCCTTCCCCAAAGCCTGACCCTCACCCGTCTCCTAATCCTAACCCGTACGCTAACACTAACCCGCGCCCTCACACGCACGCTCCCCCTAAAGCATTGCCGTACCCTCACCGGAACCCTAAACCGTCCCCGTCCCCTAAACCTAACCCTAGCCCGAACCCTAACCCTAACACTTCCCCGAAGCCTGACGCTCACCCGTCCCCTAATCCTAACCCGTACGCTAACACTAACCCACGCCCTCACACGCACGCTCCCCCTAAAGCGTTGCCGTACCCTCACCTGGACCCTAAACCGTCCCCGTCCCCTAACCCTAACCCTAGCCCGAACCCTAACCCTAATCCTTCCCCTAAGCCTGACCCTCACCCGTCCCCTAATCCTAACCCGTACGCTAACACTAACCCGCACCCTCACACGCACGCTCACCCTAAAGCGTTGCCGTACCCTCACCTGGACCCTAAACCGTCCCCGTCCCCTAACCCTAACCCTAGCCCGAACCCTAACCCTAACCTTTCCCCGAAGCCTGACCCTCACCCGTCCCCTAATCCTACCCCGTACGTTAACACTAACCCGCGCCCTCACACGCACGCTCCCCCTAAAGCGTTGCCGTACCCTCACCTGGACCCTAAACCGTCCCCGTCCCCTAACCGTAACCCTAGCCCGAACCCTAACCCTAACCCTTCCCCGAAGCCTGACCCTCACCCGTCCCCTAATCCTAACCCGTACGCTAACACTAACCCGCACCCTCACACGCACGCTCCCCCTAAAGCGTTGCCGTACCCTCACCTGGACCCTAAACCGTCCCCGTCCCCTAACCCTAACCCTAGCCCGAACCCTAACCCTAACCCTTCCCCGAAGCCTGACCCTCACCCGTCCCCTAATCCTAACCCGTACGCTAACACTAACGCGCGCCCTCACACGCACGCTCCTCATAAAGCGTTGCCGTACCCTCACCTGGACCCTAAACCGTCCCCGTCCCCTAACCCTAACCCTAGCCCGAACCCTAACCCTAACACTTCCCCGAAGCCTGACGCTCACCCGTCCCCTAATCCTAACCCGTACGCTAACACTAACACACGCCCTCACACGCACGCTCCCCCTAAAGCGTTGCCGTACCCTCACCTGGACCCTAAACCGTCCCCGTCCCCTAACCCTAACCCTAGCCCGAACCCTAACCCTAATCCTTCCCCTAAGCCTGACCCTCACCCGTCCCCTAATCCTAACCCGTACGCTAACACTAACCCGCACCCTCACACGCACGCTCACCCTAAAGCGTTGCCGTACCCTCACCTGGACCCTAAACCGTCCGCGTCCCCTAACCCTAACCCTAGCCCGAACCCTAACCCTAACCCTTCCCCGAAGCCTGAAACTCAGCCGTCCCCTAATCCTAACCCGTACGCTAACACTAACCCGCGCCCTCACACGCACGGTCCCCCTAAAGCGTTGCCGTACCCTCACCTAGACCCTAAACCGTCCCCGTCCCCTAACCCTAACCCTAGCCCCAACCCTAACCCTAACCCTTCCCCGAAGCCTGACCCTCACCCGTCCCCTAATCCTAACCCGTACGCTAACACTAACCCGCGCCCTCACACGCACGCTCCCCCTAAAGCGTTGCCGTACCCTTACCTGGACCCTAAACCGTCCCCGTCCCCTAACCCTAACCCTAGCCCGATCCCTAACCCTAACCCTTCCCCGAAGCCTGACCCTCACCAGTCCCATAATCCTAACCCGTACGCTAACACTAACCCACGCCCTCACACGCACGCTCCCCCTAAAGCGTTGCCGTACCCTCACCTGGACCCTAAACCGTCCCCGTCCCCTAACCCTAACCCTAGCCCGAACCCTAACCCTAACCCTTCCCCGAAGCCTGACCCTCACCCGTCCCCTAATCCTAACCCGTACGCTAACACTAACCCGCGCCCTCACACGCACGCTCCCCCTAAAGCGTTGCCGTACCCTCACCTGGATCCTAAACCGTCCCCGTCCCCTAACCCTAACCCTAGCCCGAACCCTAACCCTAACCCTTCCCCGAAGCCTGACCCTCACCCGTCCCCTAATCCTAACCCGTACGCTAACACTAACCCGCGCCCTCACACGCACGCTCCCCCTAAAGCGTTGCCGTACCCTCACCTGGACCCTAAACCGTCCCCGTCCCCTAACCCTAACCCTAGCCCGAACCCTAACCCTAACCCTTCCCCGAAGCCTGACCCTCACCCGTCCCCTAATCCTAACCCGCACGCTAACACTAACCCGCGCCCTCACACGCACGCTCCCCCTAAAGCGTTGCTGTACCCTCACCTGGACCCTAAACCGTCCCCGTCCCCTAACCCTAACCCTAGCCGGAACCCTAACCCTAACACTTCCCTGAAGCCTGACCCTCACCCTTCCCCTAATCCTAACCCGTACGCTAACACTAACCCACGCCCTCACACGCACGCTCCCCCTAAAGCGTTGCCGTACCCTCACCTAGACCCTAAACCGTCCCCGTCCCCTAACCCTAACCCTAGCCCGAACCCTAACCCTAACCCTTCCCCGAAGCCTGACCCTCACCCGTCCCCTAATCCTAACCCGTACGCTAACACTAACGCGCGCCCTCACACGCACGCTCCCCCTAAAGCGTTGCCGTACCCTCACCTGGACCCTAAACCGTCCCCGTCCCCTAACCCTAACCCTAGCCCGAACCCTAACCCTAACCCTTCCCCAAAGCCTGACCCTCACCCGTCTCCTAATCCTAACCCGTACGCTAACACTAACCCGCGCCCTCACACGCACGCTCCCCCTAAAGCATTGCCGTACCCTCACCGGAACCCTAAACCGTCCCCGTCCCCTAAACCTAACCCTAGCCCGAACCCTAACCCTAACACTTCCCCGAAGCCTGACGCTCACCCGTCCGCTAATCCTAACCCGTACGCTAACACTAACCCACGCCCTCACACGCATGCTCCCCCTAAAGCGTTGCCGTACCCTCACCTGGACCCTAAACCGTCCCCGTCCCCTAACCCTAACCCTAGCCCGAACCCTAACCCTAATCCTTCCCCTAAGCCTGACCCTCACCCGTCCCCTAATCCTAACCCGTACGCTAACACTAACCCGCGCCCTCACACGCACGCTCACCCTAAAGCGTTGCCGTACCCTCACCTGGACCCTAAACCGTCCGCGTCCCCTAACCCTAACCCTAGCCCGAACCCTAACCCTAACCCTTCCCCGAAGCCTGACACTCACCCGTCCCCTAATCCTAACCCGTACGCTAACACTAACCCGCGCCCTCACACGCACGGTCCCCCTAAAGAGTTGCCGTACCCTCACCTAGACCCTAAACCGTCCCCGTCCCCTAACCCTAACCCTAGCCCCAACCCTAACCCTAACCCTTCCCCGAAGCCTGACCCTCACCCGTCCCCTAATCCTAACCCGCCCGCTAACACTAACCCGCGCCCTCACACACACGCTCCACCTAAAGCGTTGCCATACCCTCACCTGGACCCTAAACCGTCCCCGTCCCCTAACCCTAACCCTAGCCCCAACCCTAACCCTAACCCTTCCCCGAAGCCTGACGCTCACCCGTCCCCTAATCCTAACCCGTACGCTAACACTAACCCACGCCCTCACACGCACGCTCCCCCTAAAGCGTTGCCGTACCCTCACCTGGACCCTAAACCGTCCCCGTCCCCTAACCCTAACCCTAGCCCGAACCCTAACCCTAACCCTTCCCCGAAGCCTGACCCTCACCCGTCCCCTAATCCTAACCCGTACGCTAACACTAACCCGCGCCCTCACACACACGCTCCCCCTAAAGCGTTGCCGTACCCTCACCTGGACCCTAAACCTTCCCCGTCGCCTAACCCTAACCCTTGCCCGAACCCTAACCCTAACACTTCCCCGAAGCCTGGCCCTCACCCGTCCCCTAATCCTAACCCGTACGCTAACACTAACCCGCGCCCTCACACGCACGCTCCCCCTAAAGCGTTGCCGTACCCTCACCTGGACCCTAAACCGTCCCCATCCCCTAACCCTAACCCTAGCCCGATCCCTAACCCTAACCCTTCCCCGAAGCCTGACCCTCACCCGTTCCCTAATCCTAACCCGTACGCTAACACTAACCCCCGCCCTCACACGCACGCTCCCCCTAAAGCGTTGCCGTACCCTCACCTGGACCCTAAACCGTCCCCGTCCCCTAACCCTAACCCTAGCCCGAACCCTAACCCTAACCCTTCCCCGAAGCCTGACCCTCACCCGTCCCCTAATCCTAAGCCGTACGCTAACACTAACCCGCGCCCTCACACGCACGCTCCCCCTAAAGCGTTGCCGTACCCTCACCTGGACCCTAAACCGTCCCCGTCCCCTAACCCTAACCCTAGCCCGATCCCTAACCCTAACCCTTCCCCGAAGCCTGACCCTCACCCGTCCCCTAATCCTAACCCGTACGCTAACACTAACCCGCGCCCTCACACGCACGCTCCCCCTAAAGCATTGCCGTACCCTCACCGGAACCCTAAACCGTCCCCGTGCCCTAAACCTAACCCTAGCTCGAACCCTAACCCTAACACTTCCCCGAAGCCTGACGCTCACCCGTCCCCTAATCCTAACCCGTACGCTAACACTAACCCACGCCCTCACACGCACGCTCCCCCTAAAGCGTTGCCGTACCCTCACCTGGACCCTAAACCGTCCCCGTCCCCTAACCCTAACCCTAGCCCGAACCCTAACCCTAATCCTTCCCCTAAGCCTGACCCTCACCCGTCCCCTAATCCTAACCCGTACGCTAACACTAAACCGCGCCCTCACACGCACGCTCACCCTAAAGCGTTGCCGTACCCTCACCTGGACCCTAAACCGTCCGCGTCCGCTAACCCTAACCCTAGCCCGAACCCTAACCCTAACCCTTCCCCGAAGCCTGACCCTCACCCGTCCCCTAATCCTAACCCGTACGCTAACACTAACCCACGCCCTCACACGCACGGTCCCCCTAAAGCGTTGCCGTACCCTCACCTGGACCCTAAACCGTCCCCGTCCCCTAACCCTAACCCTAGCCCCAACCCTAACCCTAACCCTTCCCCGAAGCCTGACCCTCACCCGTCCCCTAATCCTAACCCGTACGCTAACACTAACCCACGCCCTCACACGCACGCTCCCCCTAAAGCGTTGCCGTACCCTCACCTGGACCCTAAACCGTCCCCATCCCCTAACCCTAACCCTAGCCCGAACCCTAACCCTAACCCTTCCCCGAAGCCTGACCCTCACCCGTCCCCTAATCCTAACCCATACGCTAACACTAACCCAAGCCCTCACACGCACGCTCCCCCTAAACTGTTGCCGTACCCTCACCTGGACCCTAAACCGTCCCCGTCCCCTAACCCTAACCCTAGCCCGAACCCTAACCCTAACCCGTCCCCGAAGCCTGACCCTCACCCGTCCCCTAATCCTAACCCGTACGCTAACACTAACCCGCGCCCTCACACGCACGCTCCCCCTAAAGCGTTGCCGTACCCTCACCTGGACCCTAAACCGTCCCCGTCCCCTAACCCTAACCCTAGCCCGAACCCTAACCCTAACCCTTCCCCGAAGCCTGACCCTCACCCGTCCCCTAATCCTAACCCGTACGCTAACACTAACCCGCGCCCTCACACGCACGCTCCCCCTAAACCGTTGCCGTACCCTCACCTGGACCCTAAACCGTCCCCGTCCCCTAACCCTAACCCTAGCCCGAACCCTAACCCTAACCCTTCCCCGAAGCCTGACCCTCACCCGTCCCCTAATCCTAACCCGTACGCTAACACTAACCCGCGCCCTCACACGCACGCTCCCCCTAAAGCGTTGCCGTACCCTCACCTGGACCCTAAACCGTCCCCGTCCCCTAACCCTAACCCTAGCCCGAACCCTAACCCTAACCCTTCCCCGAAGCCTGACCCTCACCCGTCCCCTAATCCTAACCCGTACGCTAACACTAACCCGCGCCCTCACACGCACGCTCCCCCTAAAGCGTTGCCGTACCCTCACCTGGACCCTAAACCGTCCCCTAACCCTAACCCTAACCCTAGCCCGAACCCTAACCCTAACCCTTCCCCGAAGCCTGACCCTCACCCGTCCCCTAATCCTAACCCGTACGCTAACACTAACCCACGCCCTCACACACACGCTCCCCCTAAAGCGTTGCCGTACCCTCACCTGGACCCTAAACCGTCCCCATCCCCTAACCCTAACCCTAGCCCGAACCCTAACCCTAACCCTTCCCCGAAGCCTGACCCTCACCCGTCCCCTAATCCTAACCAGTACGCTAACACTAACCCGCGCCCTCACACGCACGCTCCCCCTAAAGCGTTGCCGTACCCTCACCTGGACCCTAAACCCTCCCCGTCCCCTAACCCTAACCCTAGCCCGAACCCTAACCCTAACACTTCCCCGAAGCCTGACCCTAACCCGTCCCCTAATCCTAACCCGTACGCTAACACTAACCCGCGCCCTCACACGCACGCTCCCCCTAAAGCGTTGCCGTACCCTCACCTGGACCCTAAACCGTCCCCGTCCCCTAACCCTAACCCTAGCCCGAAACCTAACCATAACTCTTCCCCGAAGCCTGACCCTCACCCGTCCCCTAATCCTAACCCGTACGCTAACACTAACCCGCGCCCTCACACGCACGCTCCCCCTAAAGCATTGCCGTACCCTCACCTGGACCCTAAACCGTCCCCGTCCCCTAACCCTAATCCTAGCCCGAACCCTAACCCTAACCCTTCCCCGAAGCCTGACCCTCACCCGTCCCCTAATCCTAGTCCGTACGCTAAGACTAACCCGCGCCCTCACACACACGCTCTGCCTAAAGCGTTGCTGTACCCTCACCTGGACCCTAAACCGTCCCCGTCCCCTAACCCTAACCCTAGCCCGAACCCTAACCCTAACCCTTCCCCGAAGCCTGACCCTCACCCGTCCCCTAATCCTAACCCGTACGCTAACACTAACCCGCCCCCTCACACGCACGCTCCCCCTAAAGCGTTGCCGTACCCTCACCTTGACCCTAAACCGTCACCGTCCCCTAACCCTAGCCCGAACCCTAACCCTAACACTTCCCCGAAGCCTGACCCTCACCCGTCCCCTAATCCTAACCCGTACGCTAACACTAACCCGCGCCCTCACACGCACGCTCCCCCTAAAGCGTTGCCGTACCCTCACCTGGACCCTAAACCGTCCCCGTCACCTAACCCTAACCCTAGCCCGAACCCTAACCCTAACCCTTCCCCGAAGCCTGACCCTCACCCGTCCCCTAATCCTAACCCGTACGCTAACACTAACCCGCGCCCTCACACGCACGCTCCCCCTAAAGCGTTGCCGTACCCTCACCTGGACCCTAAACCGTCCCCGTCACCTAACCCTAACCCTAGCCCGAACCCTAACCCTAACCCTTCCCCGAAGCCTGACCCTCACCCGTCCCCTAATCCTAACCCGTACGCTAACACTAACCCCCGCCCTCACACGCACGCTCCCCCTAAAGCGTTGCCGTACCCTCACCTGGACCCTAAACCGTCCCCGTCCCCTAACCCTAACCCTAGCCCGAACCCTAACCCTAACCCTTCCCCAAAGCCTGACCCTCACCCGTCCCCTAATCCTAACCCGTACGCTAACACTAACCCGCGCCCTCACACGCACGCTCCCCCTAAAGCGTTGCCGTACCCTCACCTGGACCCTAAACCGTCCCCGTCCCCTAACCCTAACCGTAGCCCGAACCCTAAACCTAACCCTTCCCCGAAGCCTGACCCTCACCCGTCCCCTAATCCTAACCCGTACGCTAACACTAACCCGCGCCCTCACACGCACGCTCACCCTAAAGCGTTGCCGTACCCTCACCTGGACCCTAAACCGTCCCCGTCCCCTAACCCTAACCCTAGCCCGAACCCTAACCCTAACCCTTCCCCGAAGCCTGACCCTCACCCGTCCCCTAATCCTAACCCGTACGCTAACACTAACCCGCGCCCTCACACGCACGCTCCCCCTAAAGCGTTGCCGTACCCTCACCTGGACCCTAAACCGTCCCCGTCCCCTAACCCTAACCCTAGCCCGAACCCTAACCCTAACCCTTCCCCGAAGCCTGACCCTCACCCGTCCCCTAATCCTAACCCGTACGCTAACACTAACCCCCGCCCTCACACGCACGCTCCCCCTAAAGCGTTGCCGTACCCTCACCTGGACCCTAAACCGTCCCCGTCCCCTAACCCTAACCCTACCCCGAACCCTAACCCTAACCCTTCCCCGAAGCCTGACCCTCACCCGTCCACTAATCCAACCCGTACGCTAACACTAACCCGCGCCCTCACACGCACGCTCCCCCTGAAGCGTTGCCATACCCTCACCTGGACCCTAAAGCGTCCCCGTCCCCTAACCCTAACCCTAGCCCGAACTCTAACCCTAACCCTTCCCCGAAGCCTGACCCTCACCCGTCCCCTAATCCTGACCCGTACGCTAACACTAACCCGCGCCCTCACACGCACGCTCACCCTAAAGCATTGCCATACCCTCACCTGGACCCTAAACCGTCGCCGTCCCCTAACCCTAACCCTAGCCCGAACCCTAAACCTAACCCTTCCCCGAAGCCTGACCCTCACCCGTCCCCTAATCCTAACCCGTACGCTAACACTAACCCGCGCCCTCACACGCACGCTCCCGCTAAAGCGTTGCCGTACCCTCACCTGGACCCTAACCCGTCCCCGTCCCCTAACCCTAACCATAGCCCGAACCCTAACACTAACACTTCCCCGAAGCCTGACCCTCACCCGTCCCCTAATCCTAACACATACGCTAACACTAACTCGCGCCCTCACACGCACGCTCCCCCTAAAGCGTTGCCGTACCCTCACCTGGACCCTAAACCGTCCCCGTCCCCTAACCCTAACCCTAGCCCGAACCCTAACCCTAACCCTTCCCCGAAGCCTGACCCTCACCCGTCCCCTAATCCTAAGCCGTACGCTAACACTAACCCGCGCCCTCACATGCACGCTCCCCCTAAAGCGTTGCCGTACCCTCACCTGGACCCTAAACCGTCCCCGTCCCCTAACCCTAACCCTAGCCCAAACCCTAACCCTTCCCCGAAGCCTGACCCTCACCCGTCCCCTAATCCTAACCCGTACGCTAACACTAACCCGCGCCCTCACACGCACGCTCCCCCTAAAGCGTTGCCATACCCTCACCTGGACCCTAAACCTTCCCCGTCCCCTAACCCTAACCCTAGCCCTAACCCTAACCCTAACCCTTCCCCGAAGCCTGACCCTCACCCGTCCCCTAATCCTAACCCGTACGCTAACACTAACCCGCGCCCTCACACGCACGCTCCCCCTAAAGCATTGCCGTACCCTCACCTGGACCCTAAACCGTCCCCGTCCCCTAACCCTAACCCTAGCCCGAACCCTAACCCTAACCCTTCCCCGAAGCCTGACCCTCACCCGTCCCCTAATCCTAACCCGTACGCTAACACTAACCCGCGCCCTCACACGCACGCTCCCCCTAAAGCATTGCCGTACCCTCACCTGGACCCTGAACCGTCCCCGTCCCCTAACCCTAACCCTAGCCCGAACCCTAACCCTAACCCTTCCCCAAAGCCTGACCCTCACCCGTCCCCTAATCCTAACCCGTACGCTAACACTAACCCGCGCCCTCACACGCACGCTCCCCCTAAAGCGTTGCCGTACCCTCACCTGGACCCTAAACCGTCCCCGTCCCCTAACCCTAACCCTAGCCCGAACCCTAACCCTAACCCTTCCCCGAAGCCTGACCCTCACTCGTCCCCTAATCCTAACCAGTACGCTAACACTAACCCACGCCCTCACACGCACGCTCCCCCTAAAGCGTTGCCATACCCTCACCTGGACCCTAAACCGTCCCCGTCCCCTAACCCTAACCCTAGCCCGAACCCTAACCCTAACCCTTCCCCGAAGCCTGACCCTCACCCGTCCCCTAATCCTAACCCGTACGCTAACACTAACCCGCGCCCTCACACGCACGCTCCCCCTAAAGCGTTGCCGTACCCTCACCTGGACCCTAAACCGTCCCCGTCCCCTAACCCTAACCCTAGCCCGAACCCTAACCCTAACCCTTCCCCAGAGCCTGACCCTCACCCGTCCCCTAATCCTAACCCGTACGCTAACACTAACCCGCGCCCTCACACGCACGCTCCCCCTAAAGCGTTGCCGTACCCTCACCTGGACCCTAAACCGTCCCCGTCCCCTAACCCTAACCCTAGCCCGAACCCTAACCCTAACCCTTCCCCGAAGCCTGACACTCACCCGTCCCCTAATCCTAACCCGTACGCTAACACTAACCCGCGCCCTCACACGCAGGCTCCCCCTAAAGCGTTGCCGTACCCTCACCTGGACCCTAAACCGTCCCCGTCCCCTAACCCTAACCCTAGCCCGAACCCTAAACCTAACACTTCCCCGAAGCAATACCCTCACCCGTCCCCTAATCCTAACCCGTACACTAACACTAACCCGCGCCCTCACACGCACGCTCCCCCTAAAGCGTTGCCGTACCCTCACCTGGACCCTAAACCGTCCCCGTCCCCTAACCCTAACCCTAGCCCAAACCCTAACCCTAACCCTTCCCCGAAGCCTGACCCTCACCCGTCCCCTAATCCTAACCCGTACGCTAACACTAACCCGCGCCCTCACACGCACGCTCCCCCTAAAGCGTTGCCGTACCCTCACCTGGACCCTAAACCGTCCCCGTCCCCTAACCCTAACACTAACCCTAGCCCGAACCCTAACCCTAACCCTTCCCCGAAGCCTGAGCCTCACCCGTCCCCTAATCCTAACCCGTACGCTAACACTAACCCGCGCGCTCACACGCACGCTCCCCCTAAAGCGTTGCCGTACCCTCACCTGGACCCTAAACCGTCCCCGTCCCCTAACCCTAACCCTAGCCCGAACCCTAACCCTTCCCCGAAGCCTGACCCTCACCCGTCCCCTAATCCTAACCCGTACGCTAACACTAACCCGCGCCCTCACACGCACGCTCCCCCTAAAGCGTTGCCATACCCTCACCTGGACCTTAAACCGTCCCCGTCCCCTAAACCTAACCCTAGCCCGAACCCTAACCCTAACCCTTCCCCGAAGCCTGACCCTCACCCGTCCCCTAATCCTAACCCGTACGCTAACACTAACCCGCGCCCTCACATGCACGCTCCCCCTAAAGCGTTGCCGTACCCTCACCTGGACCCTAAACCGTCCCCGTCCCCTAACCCTAACCCTAGCCCGAACCCTAACCCTAACCCTTCCCCGAAGCCTGACCCTCACCCGTCCCCTAATCCTAACCCGTACGCTAACACTAACCCGCCCCCTAACACGCACGCTCCCCCTAAAGCGTTGCCGTACCCTCACCTGGACCCTAAACCGTCCCCGTCCCCTAACCCTAACCCTAGCCCGAACCCTAACCCTAACCCTTCCCCGAAGCCTGACACTCACCCGTCCCCTAATCCTAACCCGTACGCTAACACTAACCCGCGCCCTCACACGCACGCTCCCCCTAAAGCGTTGCCGTACCCTCACCTGGACCCTAAACCGTCCCCGTCCCCTAACCCTAACCCTAGCCCGAACCCTAACCCTAACCCTTCCCCGAAGCAATACCCTCACCCGTCCCCTAATCCTAACCCGTACGCTAACACTAACCCGCGCCCTCACACGCACGCTCCCCCTAAAGCGTTGCCGTACCCTCACCTGGACCCTATACCGTCCCCGTCCCCTAACCCTAACACTAACCCTAGCCCGAACCCTAACCCTAACCCTTCCCCGAAGCCTGAGCCTCACCCGTCCCCTAATCCTAACCCGTACGCTAACACTAACCCGCACGCTCACACGCACGCTCCCCCTAAAGCGTTGCCGTACCCTCACCTGGACCCTAAACCGTCCCCGTCCCCTAACCCTAACCCTAGCCCGAACCCTAACCCTAACCCTTCCACGAAGCCTGACCCTCACCCGTCCCCTAATCCTAACCCGTACGCTAACACTAACCCGCGCCCTCACACGCACGCTCCCCCTAAAGCGTTGCCGTACCCTCACCTGGACCCTAAACCGTCCCCGTCCCCTAACCCTAACCCTAGCCCGAACCCTAACCCTAACCCTTCCCCGAAGCCTGACCCTCACCCGTCCCCTAATCCTAACCCGTACGCTAACACTAACCCGCGCCCTCACACGCATGCTCCCCCTAAAGCGTTGCCGTACCCTCACCTGGACCCTAAACCGTCCCCGTCCCCTAACCCTAACCCTAGCCCGAACCCTAACCCTAACCCATCTCCGAAGCCTGACACTCACCCGTCCCCTAATCCTAACCCGTACGCTAACACTAACCCGCGCCCTCACACGCACGCTCCCCCTAAAGCGTTGCCGTACCCTCACCTGGACCCTAAACCGTCCCCGTCCCCTAACCCTAACCCTAGCCCGAACCCTAACCCTAACCCTTCCCCGAAGCCTGACCCTCACCCGTCCCCTAATCCTAACCCGTACGCTAACACTAACCCGCGCCCTCACACGCACACTCCCCCTAAAGCGTTGCCGTACCCTCACCTGGACCCTAAACCGTCCCCGTCCCCTAACCCTAACCCTAGCCCGAACCCTAACCCTAACCCTTCCCCAGAGCCTGACCCTCACCCGTCCCCTAATCCTAACCCGTACGCTAACACTAACCCGCGCCCTCACACGCACGCTCCCCCTAAAGCGTTGCCGTACCCTCACCTGGACCCTAAACCATCCCCGTCCCCTAACCCTAACCCTAGCCCGAACCCTAACCCTAACCCTTCCCCGAAGCCTGACCCTCACCCGTCCCCTAATCCTAACCCGTACGCTAACACTAACCCGCGCCCTCACACGCACGCTCCCCCTAAAGCGTTGCCGTACCCTCACCTGGACCCTAAACCGTCCCCGTCCCCTAAACCTAACCCTAGCCCGAACCCTAACCCTAACACTTCCCCGAAGCAATACCCTCACCCGTCCCCTAATCCTAACCCGTACGCTAACACTAACCCGCGCCCTCACACGCACGCTCCCCCTAAAGCGTTGCCGTACCCTCACCTGGACCCTAAACCGTCCCCGTCCCCTAACCCTAACCCTAGCCCGAACCCTAACCCTAACCCTTCCCCGAAGCCTGACCCTCACCCGTCCCCTAATCCTAACCCGTACGCTAACACTAACCCGCGCCCTCACACGCAGGCTCCCCCTAAAGCGTTGCCGTACCCTCACCTGGACCCTAAACCGTCCCCGTCCCCTAACCCTAACCCTAACCCTAGCCCGAACCCTAACCCTAACCCTTCCCCGAAGCCTGACCCTCACCCGTCCCCTAATCCTAAGCCGTACGCTAACACTAACCCGCGACCTCACATGCACGCTCCCCCTAAAGCGTTGCCGTACCCTCACCTGGACCCTAAACCGTCCCCGTCCCCTAACCCTAACCCTAGCCCGAACCCTAACCCTTCCCCGAAGCCTGACCCTCACCCGTCCCCTAATCCTAACCCGTACGCTAACACTAACCCGCGCCCTCACACGCACGCTCCCCCTAAAGCGTTGCCATACCCTCACCTGGACCCTAAACCGTCCCCGTGCCCTAACCCTAACCCTAGCCGGAACCCTAACCCTAACCCTTCCCCGAAGCCTGACCCTCACCCGTCCCCTAATCCTAACCCGTACGCTAACACTAACCCGCGCCCTCACACGCACACTCCCCCTAAAGCGTTGCCGTACCCTCACCTGGACCCTAAACCGTCCCTGTCCCCTAACCCTAACCCTAGCCCGAACCCTAACCCTAACCCTTCCCCGAAGCCTGACCCTCACCCGTCCCCTAATCCTAACCCGTACGCTAACACTAACCCGCCCCCTCACACGCACGCTCCCCCTAAAGCGTTGCCGTACCCTCACCTGGACCCTAAACCGTCCCCGTCCCCTAACCCTAACCCTAGCCCGAACACTAACCCTAACCCTTCCCCGAAGCCTGACACTCACCCGTCCCCTAATCCTAAGCCGTACGCTAACACTAACCCAGGCCCTCACACGCACGCTCCCCCTAAAGCGTTGCCGTACCCTCACCTGGACCCTAAACCGTCCCCGTACCCTAACCCTAACCCTAGCCCGAACTCTAACCCTAACCCTTCCCCGAAGCCTGACCCTCACCCGTCCCCTAATCCTAACCCGTACGCTAACACTAACCCGCGCCCTCACACGCACGCTCCCCCTAAAGCGTTGCCGTACCCTCACCTGGACCCTAAACCGTCCCCGTCCCCTAACCCTAACCCTAGCCCGAACCCTAACCCTAACCCTTCCCCGAAGCCTGACCCTCACCCGTCCCCTAATCCTAACCCGTACGTTAACACTAACCCGCGCCCTCACACGCATGCTCCCCCTAAAGCGTTGCCGTACCCTCACCTGGACCCTAAACCGTCCCCGTCCCCTAACCCTAACCCTAGCCCGAACCCTAACCCTAACCCATCTCCGAAGTCTGACCCTCACCCGTCCCCTAATCCTAACCCGTACGCTAACACTAACCCGCGCCCTCACACGCACGCTCCCCCTAAAGCGTTGCCGTACCCTCACCTGGACCCTAAACCGTCCCCGTCCCCTAACCCTAACCCTAGCCCGAACCCTAACCCTAACCCTTCCCCGAAGCCTGACCCTCACCCGTCCCCTAATCCTAACCCGTACGCTAACACTAACCCGCGCCCTCACACGCACGCTCCCCCTAAAGCGTTGCCGTACCCTCACCTGGACCCTAAACCGTCCCCGTCCCCTAACCCTAACCCTAGCCCGAACCCTAACACTAACCCTTCCCCGAAGCCTGACCCTCACCCGTCCCCTAATCCTAACCCGTACGCTAACACTAACCCGCGCCCTCACACGCACACTCGCCCTAAAGCGTTGCCGTACCCTCACCTGGACCCTAAACCGTCCCCGTCCCCTAACCCTAACCCTAGCCCGAACCCTAACCCTAACCCTTCCCCGAAGCTTGACCCTCACCCGTCCCCTAATCCTAACCCGTACGCTAACACTAACCCACGCCCTCACACGCACGCTCCCCCTAAAGCGTTGCCGTACCCTCACCTGGACCCTAAACCGTCCCCGTCCCCTAACCCTAACCCTAGCCCGAACCCTAACCCTCACCCGTCCCCTAATCCTAACCAGTACGCTAACACTAACCCGCGCCCTCACATGCACGCTCCCCCTAAAGCATTGCCGTACCCTCACCTGGACCCTAAACCCTCCCCGTCCCCTAACCCTAACCCTAGCCCGAACCCTAACCCTAACACTTCCACGAAGCCTGACCCTCACCCGTCCCCTAATCCTAACCCGTACGCTAACACTAACCCGCGCCCTCACACGCACGCTCCCCCTAAAGCGTTGCCGTACCCTCACCTGGACCCTAAACCCTCCCCGTCCCCTAACCCTAACCCTAGCCCGAACCCTAACCCTAACCCTTCCCCGAAGCCTGACCCTCACCCGTCCCCTAATCCTAACCCGTACGCTAACACTAACCCGCGCCCTCACACGCACGCTCCCCCTAAAGCGTTGCCATACCCTCACCTGGACCCTAAACCGTCCCCATCCCCTAACCCTAACCCTACCCCGAACCCTAACCCTAACCCTTCCCCGAAGCCTGACACTCACCCGTCCCCTAATCCTAACCCGTACGCTAACACTAACCCGCGCCCTCACACGCACGCTCCCCCTAAAGCGTTGCCGTACCCTCACCTGGACCCTAAACCCTCCCCGTCCCCTAACCCTAACCCTAGCCCGAACCCTAACCCTAACCCTTCCCCGAAGCCTGACCCTCACCCGTCCCCTAATCCTAACCCGTACGCTAACACTAACCCGCGCCCTCACACGCACGCTCCCCCTAAAGCGTTGCCGTACCCTCACCTGGACCCTAAACCGTCCCCGTCCCCTAACCCTAACCCTAGCCCGAACCCTAACCCTAACCCTTCCCCGAAGCCTGACCCTCACCCGTCCCCTAATCCTAACCCGTACGCTAACACTAACCCGCGCCCTCACACGCACGCTCCCCCTAAAGCGTTGCCGTACCCTCACCTGGACCCTAAACCGTCCCCGTCCCCTAACCCTTACCCTACTCCGAACCCTAACCCTAACCCTTCCCCAGAGCCTGACCCTCACCCGTCCCCTAATCCTAACCCATACGCTAACACTAACCCGCGCCCTCACACGCACGCTCCCCCTAAAGCGTTGCCGTACCCTCACCTGGACCCTAAACCGTCCCCGTCCCCTAACCCTAACCCTAGCCCGAACCCTAACCCTAACCCTTCCCCGAAGCCTGACCCTCACCCGTCCCCTAATCCTAACCCGTACGCTAACACTAACCCGCGCCCTCACACGCACGCTCCCCCTAAAGCGTTGCCGTACCCTCACCTGGACCCTAAACCGTCCCCGTCCCCTAACCCTAACCCTAGCCCGAACCTTAACCCTAACACTTCCCCGAAGCAATACCCTCACCCGTCCCCTAATCCTAACCCGTACGCTAACACTAACCCGCGCCCTCACACGCACGCTCCCCCTAAAGCGTTGCCGTACCCTCACCTGGACCCTAAACCGTCCCCGTCCCCTAACCCTAACCCTAGCCCGAACCCTAACCCTAACCCTTCCCCGAAGCCTGACCCTCACCCGTCCCCTAATCCTAACCCGTACGCTAACACTAACCCGCGCCCTCACACGCACGCTCCCCCTAAAGCGTTGCCGTACCCTCACCTGGACCCTAAACCGTCCCCGTCCCCTAACCCTAACCCTAACCCTAGCCCGAACCCTAACCCTAACCCTTCCCCGAAGCCTGAGCCTCACCCGTCCCCTAATCCTAACCCGTACGCTAACACTAACCCGCGCCCTCACACGCACGCTCCCCCTAAAGCGTTGCCGTACCCTCACCTGGACCCTAAACCGTCCCCGTCCCCTAACCCTAACCCTAGCCCGAACCCTAACCCTAACCCTTCCCCGAAGCCTGACCCTCACCCGTCC